>NW_026585895.1:7001742-7099961 GCF_907164565.1 Psammomys obesus | reverse complement strand
TGTGTGTGTGTGTGTGTGTGTGTGTGTGTGTGTGTGTGTGTGTGTGTGTGTAGGGGGGTGCTTTTCCAGACACTATTTCTCTGATTATCCTTGGCTGTCCTGGACTTACTTCGTAGACCAAGCTAGCCTCGAACTCACAGAGTGCTGGAATTACAGGCGTGTGCCACTGTGCCTACTCCTCCGTATATACTTAATGTCCATTTCTCTTACTTCTTACGGGACAGCCCTCTGCATCCTTAGCTTTGTTGCCTCTACACTGGCTCCACCATTTTAGAGAATGGCCTCTTCTCTGTGGTCCCTCCTACACAATCTTAAAATCAACATATCCAAGAGAAAACCAACTGAAACACAGAAAAAACGTTTCTTCCATTTCCCTTCTTGCTTGCTTGTTTGTCACTACTACATATTTAATACTTCAAGCACCTGCTTGTTCTCTAACTGACCCACCATACTTTGAGGTGAGTTAGAGTAGAGCATGGCATATAAAAACACACAAGATGCAGTCTCTTGTTCAAATGCCTCTCTAGCCAGTATGGTAGTATACACCTGTCCCACAGCATGAGGCAGGGTAGGCAAAAGGACGAGGAGTTCACACTACATCAGGCTACACAGTAAGAGCAACTCAGTAAACCAAAGCAAATCAGTCACAACAGACGGCGATCTCTCTTTCCACTGTGGACTGAACACAAAGTTCTTAGAAAAGGAAGCTTGTTGCCTGCAGTTTCTCAGCTTCCCTTCAACCACAGCCTTCAGGCTCAACCTACTTCATCAACGCTGGCAGTTTTCATCCTGTTTGATTATCTTGATTTTGGTTGTTAGTGATTTTAAAGTACTGCCTTACATCCGATCAAGATGAATTCTCACACACAGCGTATCAGGAGGAAACACCCCACCCTCAAGCTGAACTCTGACCCCATTCACCAGATGAGGCACATGGAAGAGTATCTGATTTACCCCCCATGTTGCTCAGCAAGTACGTGACAAAGCCTGGACTCAGAGCCATATCTTCAGACCTGCCACACATCTTACTTCCATGGCCATCTCCATCAGGCTTTGTATGGATGGTTCAGTGAGCCACCAATGAGCTTATGCATACACATACAGAATACAGGATAGATGGGCAACTCCTTTCTGTTTTGCCCTAATGCTCAGGCCACAGGGCTTCACGGAGCACTCAACACGGAACTGCTTCGAAATAGCTGTTGTCATCTGTGTTTTTACACAAAACACAATCAAACCATAGGCACCTGAGGGGCAAATGTAAGACAATTATGCCTAGATGTTGTCATTGGAATTCATGCTACAAAAATGCCTTGTCCACAATTCAGATTTATAACTAGGATCTTTGGGTGCACAACTAACATAACAGCCTCAATTTAAAAAGCGATTGACCCCTCATTTGACTAGATTCTTCTGAGAGCAAGCAATACTTGATGTGAAGTTATAATTTCCAAATAATCACGTTTAGTAAGGTGTGGCATACGCAGAGACGTTGGAGCATCTTAAATACCCAAACTTAAACTGCTGCTCGACTTTTCTAAGCTTTAGTGAATGGATTCCTTCCTGCCTTGCTACATTCTGAACATTCTGAAACTCTTATGACACTGATAGCATCTTAAACTGTCTAAATCAATGCACCATCACTCACTTCCTCTATTCTAACCATCACGAGCATACCCGACCTGGAATTGCTGTCTTGTCTGATTTCTTTGCAGGTAACTTTTTTCTCCAAGTGCCTACATCTGTTGTCCCAGGAAAATTGTTGCCTGATAAAGGTATTTTTCCACCTGCTATTTCTAAAGTAAAAGGCATAAACACATCTGGGTTTTTATATCCTAAGCAATCTCTTGCTTATAATCCTAATTAGTCCAGTCATTTACCTTCATTCATTGCCATCATTTTGTTCACTTTGTAGCCATTTGCCATGTTTTTGAAAACCTGCTGCTTATTGTTTTTTCTACTCTAATATGTCACTTTCCCTTATTATGGCTTGTTTACATTGCTTTCTTCCTCCTTCACAATTTCTTTGTGAATTGATATTTTTATATCTTTTCCATATGTCTGCATAAGTTGTCTAAGATCTCTGTTAGGCACTTACTTGTTTGAACTGCTCCCTTTTCTTTCTTTTTACTTCCATGGATAAGTTGGTCATACTTTTGTCCTATTTTTCAAAGGTTATAACTAAAGTGAATGAATTCTTCATTTTGCAATCAGCTCATGAAAGAAACTCCTACTCACTAGATAACATCACCCTATAACCTTGGAGTTTAGCAATAGGATGAAAAAACCAAGCGGAATAAAGAGCATGAAAACAAAACGCAATAGAGTTTTCACAACAAGGCAAAGTTGACATGTAATGCAGTAGATGGGGTATCTGAAAAACCAGAACTCAAGGATAGTTTATAAAAATAGCAACCAGGTCTTAACTGATTTGTAGGCGTACTTTAAAAAAAAAAGAAAAAAAACAACTTTTATTCATGTTTCTTATATCTTCTCCCTACCCCACCTCTATCCCTTCCAACATCCCAACACCAGGTAGGAGAGAGAAATACCAGGTGGGGAAGGGGTGCAGTTCTTTCTTAGCTGCTTCATGCTGTTCAGAGTTGTTGTGTTCCTTGGAGCCAGTCCAATCCTCATTTCAGTAGGATTCTTGTCTCATAACAGCAACTAGGAGCAGCAAGGGGGAGGTAGGAGCAGCATTGTTCTTTCTTCCCTTTAGTCTCTGGGCTCTGGCATTTATTCTCTCTCTTGAGTCCTCAGATTTAAACTATCTGCAGCTGGCAAAGAGCTCCTCTCAGAGCCAACATAATAGTCTGCTGTGGACCATCTGAATCAGTCCTATATCCCACACCTGGGACCAAAACAAAAATGTTTATATCCACAACACTGATTCTTTCTGAATCCGTGGATGGATGGATGGATGGATGGATGGATGGATGGATGGATGGATGGAGAACTGGTGAGATGTCTTCAATGGGGAAGGTTCTTAGGAGCATTGGGCTCTAGGATGGGCTCTAGGAAGAGTTCCGGGATGTTGATGGCCAGGCTGATAGGATGAGATGTTCACCCTCTGGAGGAAATGAATTGTTCAGGTACCTTCTTGCTTCTTGTTGATTGAGTGAAGGAATGAAGAGCTAGTGGAAAATATGAGGAAAGGGGCACATACATGAAAGAGAAGAAAGGCAAGCATTTATCATTTCTAGTGTATGAGTATTTATCTCATAGCTTTGATATTGATCAATGTCAGGGATGTATATTTGCCAATATTTTTCCAAGTTTTGTCCTGTCTTCTGTTTTGTTTGCTTTTTTTCTCTCTCATGAGATGACTTGATGAATCCAACTTCTTAATTTTAGAGTAATCAGTTTTATCAGTCTTCTCAAAACTAGTACTTTATATTTTAATTTAAAAGCTCTTCTCTGCTTGAGAGTAGAAAAGTCACCTACATTTTCTTTAAAGAGTTTTCAAGTTTACTTTTTGACTTTTGAGCTCTTAGTCAAAGCTGGTAACCCATATATTCTTCCTGGCTCAGCGTTTTTAATGGTTTCTCTTTTTGCAGGGATCTACCTCCTCATGCAAACTCACAGTGACCCCAGATTCCCTGTCCTTTTCTACTGGTCAACTTAAAAAATCATTCCAGGCCACTGTCACTCTTAATTGATATTGTTGTTTGTAATAACTTTAGAATATAGTCTTATACTGGGTACAATATTAACTAGAAAACAGTTTGGTTATAAGAGGTGGTTAGGTAGATGAGCGAGCAAGCTTTAATTGGACCTGTGGTGAATCCAGGGTTAATATAATTATATGAACTTGAGGTCTGAAGGTTACAGTGTGTGGGGAATATGGGGGATACTATTGAATACGACTTAGGTTTTTGGAAATCTAAATTTTGACTTTTTTTTCAAAATCATTATTTCATTGGTTTGTTTTAATAATAATATTTAAAGCTAGGTGTGATAGCCCATACATAAAATGCCAGCACATAGGAGACTGAGGCAGGAGGATTATAAGTTTGAGACTTGCTTGATCTATATAGTGAGATCTTGTCCCAAAGTAAAACAAAATCAATAACCATTTTTTTTAAATAACATCAAATTTTAGATTATATTATGATGTTAAGGAGGACAGAGTAAACATAAAAAATCTGTATCAATCTAATAAAAAATGAGACAATTCAACTGTTGATTCAAATAACAATTCTGAGAAAACCCTGTTACCTGTCTCTTACCCTACCTTGTTGAAGGGCAAATATATGTGATGTACATAAGATTAATACCTATAGTTTATATCATATATAGTATATATTTTTATATACCATATATACTAAAAGTATTAGCAACTACCCATCAGATAGTTGAGGCACTAGTGTACTGCTAAATGGTAAAGAATATTATAGAGAAATTATATATTTTTGAGTCCTTAGTTCAAACAAATTTTATTACTTATTTATTATTGTGTGTGTGTGAATACAGTTATGTGAGTGGATATATCTTCTGTGACATGTATTTGGAGATTATAAGAGAACTTTGTGAAGTTGTTTACGCTTTCTTCTTTATGTGGGTCCTAGGGATCAAATTCAGGTCACCGGACTTGCATGGCAAATCTTCTGAGCTGTCTTGTCAGCCTCCAGTTTTATAGATGAAAATTCTTCAAGCAGGGGCCAAAAAGTTTGTGTTTACAGTTCTATGTAGTTACTTGATGTGTACAGCTTTTGAACTACTGGGAAAGTGGAACAGCGTCGGCAGCACTTATCAGTAGTTCAGTGGAAGACACACTCACGTTGCAGGGAGATACAGGAGTCAAAAAGGCACAACTCCTGATGTCCCAGTTTTCAATCAAGCTGAGAATTCAAAGGAACCAAGGAGAAAGTTGTCAGAGTAAGAAGTGTGAATTAACTCAGCGCAAACTGTGGGTCTTGGTGCTGAGCGAATGGGGGCAGAACACCAGATGCCCCTGATGACGGTGAGAGGCACCCAGGCTTCCTGACAACAGGCTCATATTGTCAGAAGTAATCGTCATAGCTTCTTATGTTTGGGCAAACTGTAATCACAGCTCATTGGTAAGTCATGATCAACATTGATTTAAATAGCATCATATATCATCATCATCATATATGAACATATGTATATGCACACATATATCTCAATCTCCATAAGTAAACATTTCTTTAATTTTATCTATAATTTACAGATTTTTATAGACCAGGTGCAAATTTTCATAGCATAGAAAACAGATATATACAAGGCATGCGCACTCTATAAAAAAAAAAAAAAGTATCAGTCTATTAAACTTGTGTCTCAGTTACATACAAGGTTTTATCTGTATAGGTGTGTGTTGGCTAGATTATCAACCATGTTTCTTACTGGGGCTTGGGGGCAACAATAAACAGAGGAGTCTAGGATTCTCTGCAAAGGCCAACACATGAGGGAGCTTTGTTGTGTCCCGCAGTGAGGGCTGCTCAAGGCCAGGCAACACTTACTCCTTCCGCAGGTTTATACTTTGTTGCCTCTCTTTCCAGTTTTCCAGCAGGCAGCAATCTTTGTTTGAAATGACACCTCTCCTTATAGCCATGCCCAAGGTCGAGAGTTCTCCATTCAGCTCCCCAAACATTTCTAGCTTCGCCAGAACCACATCCACGTCGCACTTGTCCTGTCTTTCATGTCTTTACCCTGCCCACTCAACTCCGAGCAACCCTCCTCGGCAATAAATAGTACTAGAATCCCATTATTCCCACACGTTGTGTGACTCCAGTCCAGCAGAATATTATCATAGGAAGCTCTGCAGACACCAGCCAATCTCACGCTGTGACTCCCAAAGTGTGCACAGCTTATTTTGCTGTTATTCTGTAGAGGGGTGTCTGCCCACAGAAAGGACTGCATAGGCAATTGTGCTAGCTGAGAAGAGCAAATCTGCAATTATTCTGTTACAACTGCTCGAACCTCTTATCTCCTAGATAAACTCTGTAAGGTTTGGAACAGGAGAAAAATAATATTTTAAACCAATGAGGTTGAATTGTCAGCACTTTTTCATAGGGCTCATTTTTCAAAAGTTCTTTAAAAATAAAGTAAATAAATACATATTTGCAGAAAAAAGAATAATATATGGAATCTAGTCATATTGGGGTTTTTGTTTGTTATCTTTACATCTTTTTTAAAAAGTACTATGAGCAAACCAAACAATCTAAGAACCTTCAGAAGGTCAGTCTCTGAGTGCAGATCTACACACTTCAAATATGTACATACATGTTGGGCATCTGCTAAATGAGGAACAACCCAGAAGAGAATCAAAGAATTAGAATGAAGAAGCAACCAAAAGCAATAGGTTACAGACCGAGTACTCTGTTCTCACCATTGTTGGGTGTTCCAACATTAGTGAGAACTCTCTCCCTCTCAGGAGATGTTGCCTGTGCATGTATGAGTGGGAATTGTGCCCACAGCTGATGAGCAAAGCATGCAGCTGCAGCGACATCCATTCTCTACTACAAGGAGAGAGTACCAGAAGCAAACAGCCTGCGGGGTAACAGTAGGGGACATTTCAGGGTATGCTTTCCAATTTCATTATTTTCTTTCTTCATAGACAAGAGGCAGAGAGTAAGGAGGCTTTAAAGATACATTGTTTATTCTGGACAAGCCACATGTAATTTGATTGCATAAGAAAGAAAACTTTTTGAGGAGATGAGGAAAGGGTACGTATTTCTCAAGAGTGCATTCCACCTGCAAAGGCAAGGCCTTTCCTCGCCTTCCGCATGAGTGTCTTATGCACATGCAGAGCACGGGCCTTTCATAATTCTTTTTCTATTGTTTCCCATGTCCAGGAGACACTCCATCATCTTGTGACAGAGTAAGAGTGGACAGCAAATGTACTCTAGACTGTCCTTGGAATGGTCTCAACATAGCAATATTACAATAACATCTACACCATTGTGTCTGGGGTACTTTAAATTGACAGGAATTGCTCACATTGTGGAAGGTGACATCACAGCCTTTTATTCTGTTAAGACACACTTGGATTTCTCAGAACCTGAGAAATGTGAGATGCCTATAAAAAACAGGAATTCAATTCTCCACAGGAGAAGGCTTGGTAAATTCATTATTAGGACTAACTGTATGCATCACTTTTTAAAAGACAACTTTCCCTCTGAATTTTTTTCTTTCTTTCTTTCCTTTTTTTTTTTTTTCAGACATCACTATTTTTATGGAGAGACTCTTCTGTAGTTAAGGATTAAGATCATATGCTTAAGAGGTGATCCCGGCATGTAAAAGCCCTTGTCATCAAGCCTCGCTGCTGGAGCTTAATCTCCCGAGACCACACTGTGGAAGGAAAGAATGAACTCCTAAAACTTGTCTGCTGCTCTCCACCACGCACTGTTTACACAATAAAGATGTAAACAGCTTTAAATATTATATACTTAATAAAATACAGCTTATGTCCCCTATTATTCTTGAAATTTTTTCTTTGAAACTTTCATACTCTTGGACCAGTTATCAGATAAAACCGAGGATGTCATGAGCTTTGTCTACTCTATCAGATTACAAACAAGTAACAATTCATATTGAAAACACCATCCAGGGTCATCTTTGGCCACAAGCACTGTGACCTTGGCTCTTATAATGTGAGCAACAAATGAGCAGTCCCTGCCATTTTGGTTCCATAAATAAATTACCAACAAGCAGGGAAGATTGCTTCTTGTTAATGAAGAGCCACTCAAGAATGGGTTCTTGACTTCTCTGGCTTGTAAACCTTCCCTTTTTAGAGTGCTAGATTCTTATATTTAAAGACAACACACATCTGTGTTTATACCAGATGGTATGTCAACGTTTCCTATTATTATTCATTCTTCTGTCCATTGCTACAGATGTTACAAGTGTCTTTTAGACTTCTCCCCACTCCCACAGGCTGAAAATAGAACCTGGCTTTAAACAGAACATTAAAGGAAAAAGCAGAGGAAAGTGGAAGGGAAAACCTGGTGCACTATAAAATTAACTTTGGCCTTCCACTACTTGGTCACTTTGAAAAACAGTAAACTTGCAGCATAGTCAAGGCAACTTTTGTTGTTCCATAGATAAACATGAAAGGAAGTTGCCATACTTTAAAAACTGGGCATTATATAGCATCATATGCACAGGAGATTTATAAATCCCACTTGAAAAGCCATGATTTACTTTTCGAGTTCATATTTAGTTCTGTTTATTTTTTTTAATTGCATGTGTATGACCATTTATCTGCAGTGCCCAAGGAGGCTAGAAGGGGGCATTAGAACCCTGGGGCTGGAGTTACAGTCCACTGTGAGCTGCTTTTGCTTGCTGGGAGTTGCGCCTGGGTCATCTGGGAGATCACCAGGTGATCTTAACCACTGAACCATCTCTCCAGCCCTGTACAAATATTACAATGAACAAATACTTTCTTATTTGTTCAAAATACAACTCACATTTTCTTACTTTACACAATTCAGTGTTTAACTTAATGACATTTACCAGAAGTTAAGCCAAAGTTATAGATTCCGTTATAGATTCCATTACTGGAGAATACACTGACAAATTCAGAAAGGAAGCTTCTCAGGGAAGCAGGGTGCATCCCCTTGCTCAGCGGCTCAAGTCAGCAGCTATCGAGGCCCCGCTGGTCACATTCCAGATTTTGTACTACCTCGTCCCTCTCCAGATCAGGGCCAGGACATAGACTCTGCCTTATCCTCAGCTTCCATGAGTCACTGAATAATATTCATTGAAGGCCTACCATGTAGACAGCATTTTCGAAGGAATTTTCTCACTTTCACTATTTTATTTATTCTTTGACAAATTATACAAATATAAATGCATTTTGATCATACTCTTCCTTCATTACCTTGGCTAATCCCTCTCTCACTCCTGCTGAACCTCTTTCCCTGCTATAGCCCTCTTCATACCTTTATGTGGTTTTTGGGTATGAGCCAATGAGTTTAATTAGGGTTTCTTTCATGAGCATGGAGCAAGCTCTTTCCATAATGTCAGAATTTGAAAGATGTTTGGGAAACAAGCAAATAAAACAACAACAAAACAAACAAAAACATTTCATTCCAAGAACTGTCAACCTGAGACTTGAGAATAGATCTTAGTCTAGTCACCATTAAAAAATTAAAAAAAAAAACAACAAAAAATAAACAAAACAAAAGACTGTCTCTAATGAGGAAGAAATTAACTTAAGTTTAACTCAAGTTTGTTGCTAGTTGTCAGGCCTAGGGCATGAACTGCATTTGAAAGATGGAAAAGAGAGGCCAAGCACATTCTTCATAAATGGTACTTTCATCTAATTGGCCAGTGGAAAGGTAGGGGGTTACTTTAAAATGGTTTTATGTAACTAACCTTTTCCAAGGTTTACTTTAACAAGAGGAAAGAACAGTGACATTGCATGAGATTGCAGAATAAAGGAATTGTATCATTGAGCCACTGTTCTTGGAAAATTAATAGACTCCATAATCAGGCAAGATGATTAATACTGGCTTTCATCTGATCTATCAGCCACAGTGACAGGCACAGCATGCCCCTGACTTTTCTTGCCATTGCCACTTCATAAAAAAGAGAGAGCTTAAAAGAATATGATGGAAGGGGGGAAAAAATACACAAACCTTCTGTATTGGGCCAGAAACTTCTTGATTGACGTGCTGAGCTTCTTATTTTCCATTCTTTATCAGCTCTTGGTAGGTGGACATTTTCTTTCTAAGAGTGCACGATAAAAGGTGTTAGTTTTTTAGCATAGAGATGACAATTTTATAGGAGGAAGTGATGGACAGTTTCATATTTCTAAAGGAAATGACATTTGCAAAGATATAAATACTGATGATGAGAAGAGTGGCGGAGAGTAGATGTGCTATCGTGGGTGTGATTTACAAGAAAGTTACCATGAAGTTTTGGCTAAAATAAATGAGTTTTGGAGGACGGTAACACTGAAGAGAAGGTGGTAAAGAATGTACTGGTTTGTGTGTGAGTTCTATCCAGTTTCAAGGTCTGACAAGAAGAAGACTGGCACCTGGAAAATTAACCTTCCTAGGTTCCCTGTCTCTCTGAATAAGCCAAAGCAGAGAATGATAGACATCATATGGCTTGGCAGAGGTCAGCGATGGCCTGGTCGATGAGAAGGATGAAGCCTTCACGCTCCTCCATGTGAGTGCTGACACCACTGTGGGAACCATAGCTGCTGTAGAGTCAGGCTGGCATCATGCCCACCATTTTCCTTAAGATGCCCGTCCTCACTATTAGTTACCTTAGCTCAGAACTTGAGTGCACAGTGCTTTACAGTCACTGAGTGTTTTCACTGCCACCTTTCCCTGGCTCCTGTCCCACTTTCTAGTCTCATTCTGCTCCCTGTCAGCACTTCCCTCTGAGCCTGATCCAAGGCTGTTGCCTAATTTTGCTCTGAGAGGCTTCTTCAGAGACCATGGCTTCTTCTCCATCCTGCCACCCTCTAGGGGGTTTTTCTGAGCACTTCCAACAGGGATGTGCTTATTTTTTTGTAGAGAAATTTCTTACCCTGAAGCTGAGGTTGGGCGTTCACATATGTTCCCCAGTATTTGCCCTTTGAGTGCCTTGTTATTTCATTAAGCCACAGTTCACCACTCCCAGTAAACGCAGTCATTCTTCCAAATGTCTTAACACAGGGAGGACAGCCAGTGTAAAGATCATAAGATAGGGGTGCCAAGTGCTTTGCTAGACGCAGTACGGAGCACTTACGCCAGCCTGCCTGACTAGCGTGTGAGAGAACAGCAGCAGAGGCCTGGCAGCTGCACTCACTAATTGTAACTGTCAACTTGACACAACCTACACTCACTTGAGAAGAGCGTTTTAGTGAGGAGCTATGGAGATCAGGTTGACCTGTGTGGTCTGCGGGGGGGGGCCGGCGGGGAGTACTGTTGGCTTGGTGTCAGAGGTAGGAAGAGGCACGTTAGCAGTGCAGGACACCATTCTATGAGCTGAGTCCTGAGTGGCTGAAGAGCGAGGGGAGCTAGCTGGCTGAGAGTGAGCAGAACCAGCACAGATGCCTTTGTTTCTCTTTGCTTTTTCCCATAGATGTCATGTCATGTGACGTGCTGCTTCCAAGTGCCTGCCACTGTGACTTCACTACACTTGTGAACTGGAACCTGGACTCTTAAGACAAATAGAGCCCTTCGTCCTTCCCCCTTTAGCTAGCTTCCTTTGTATCGCCGTTGTTTATTCTAGCAACAGCAGTGAAACTAGCACAGCGGGTCCCATGGCACCCTTTAGTAGAGGCAGATTTTATGCCCGAATCTCTTGGTATTGTTCAAGGTACTAGTTACTCGTGTCATTGCTGTGAGAAAGCCAAAGCGCCTGACAGAAAGTCCCAGAGAAGAAGAGTTTATTTCAGTTCAGTGTCAGAGTCCACAAGGATGGAGAAAGCACAGTATCAGAGTGTGAAGCAGCTGGTTATACTGTCATCCAAAACAGGAAAGAAATGAAGGCTGATGCTCAAATGGTTTTTTTCCTTTTTCCTTTCTTACTCAGTCTAGGATCCATATGTCAGTAACACCAACATTCAGGGTGAGTCTCCCCTCCTCAGTTAACACCCCCTCCCCCAGAAACACTCCCACAGTCATATCAAAAGGTGTGTCTTCTAGGAAACTATAAATACCATTAAGTCAATGCTCAACTATCACGTTCAAACTTCATTTACAGAGTGTCTACAATAGGCCAGAGATCATTCTGTGCACTCTATAGCTTTGATCACAAACCAAAAACAAAGAAAAATGCTGCTGTTTTCCAGAATCCATGCTCTAGTGGAAGCAAAGCTCATCAGGGTTGTACTGAAATCTAGAATGAAGAAGATGGTGGTAGGTAATGAAAAGAAAAATAAGTCTAGGAAGAAAACCATAAAGTATATGTACAGTATATCAGGGCCCCCAGGGAAAGGTCCTTGAGCAAACAAGTGATTTCTGCCCTGCAGGTCTTGCTCTGAGCACTGTGATCCATGGGTATTTCTCTCCCAGAAAGCTGGAGTTGGAGCACCAAACCAGAAGGCAATCTGTTGCCTCAAATGTGTCTGAAGGAAAGTACAGCTGGGTTGTGTACCCTGAGGATTTAACTCTCTGTGTATTTTCTCCCTAGGAAGTCCTTTCGCAGCCCATTATAATCTTTCATGCCATGATGCCTTTTAATTTCCACCAAAACAAACAAACAAACAAACGAAAACCACCTCTCTACAAGACCAAGTACAATAAAGGAATAAGTCTCTGGAGTTCTCTGACCCTAAATTGACCCAATGTCAGAAAAACAAATGCCCCTTAGGGGAACATCAATTAAACTCTCCATTCTTAAAAAAATTCACACTATTCACTCATACACATACGGACACGCTATCCCCCAATCCCAGGCAAAGACAAAACAAAACAAAACAAAACAAAACAAAACAGACTCCTTCTAAAAAGGTGATTTTCAACCTGTCATCCATTATGGACCCCCTGGAGAATCTTGTAAAAGATATGAAAACAGACTCAGGACGATGTGTGTTTTTATTCCCATGGGAGCTATAGATCCCATGCGGTGCTTGATGCCTTCGTGGCATTGAGATATGGAAGGAAAGGTCTTTTTCAGGAAGGGAAGATCTGTCAGCATTTATCAAACTTCAGAGTTACAGCTTTAGTATCCCCACTTACTATAAACACACTTCTTCGGTTTACAGTTCACAAATAAGAATTTAATCTCCATGACTGGTTGTTCACTCTCCCTGGCGGTGCTACCTCTCCAGGCCACAAGGAAAGAGGAAGCACTCAGCCTGATGCAACTTGATATGGGTGGGGGTGGGAGGGCTCCCCTTCTCTGAAGAGTAGGAGATAGGGATAGGGGAAACAGGGAGGGAGGGTGGGACTGAAAGGAGAGGAGAAAGGGAGCTATGACCGGGATGTAAAATGAATAAATAATAATAAAGAATCTGATCTCTCCCCTCACATCAGAACAACCACAAGGTAAGACCTAGAGGGAAGAGCTAGTGTTCGTTCAGTTCAGACTACCCTCTTTGGAGACAGCACCATCAAACAGCCGCATGAGGTGCCCTCCGGACACAGTCTCCCTGACCCCTTACCAGCCTTGCTGTGACGCTCCCTACTAGAAGCCCTGTCCCTGGAGAAGCACTGAGTTATGCAAACAGATTGAGCTGTCTTAGAAAGAAGATATTTTCCCCTTCTCTGTATCAGTGGGTGTTCTTCTGTCCTAGACTCACCTGGAATGGCCCCAGCAAGCTCTCTGTAAGTAGGGAAGCCCTGATCCAGCATGCAAGGAGGAAATTAAGGAGCGAGAAAGAGAAAGATTCTGCTGCTGAGAGGTTCTTTTTTTTCTTTCCTCATCTGCATACCTGCTAACCCACCAGAGCAGCTCTGCCGATTTGAGCTTAAACTAAAGTTAAAGACTCCTCATAGCACATCTCTACTGCTGGGAACTGGTCCAGAAGATGCAAAGATTTAAATAAGTATCTATGTTTTGCCTTTTGTTTTTGTACAAAAATGAGAGGTGCTGTTACTCTGATTTTAATAAATTACAAAATGCTTCTCCCACTCTTTTCCTGTTCCCACACACCCTCTTCTCTAGCTGTGTTGGCTTGTGAACTTAGTGTTCTCACTGAAGAGCTGAAATGGCAAGGCTGAAGACAACACTGCTTTGACAAAGCAGCGTAGTCCTTATCTGGGGTTTGACACATTTGCAGTCCACTACATTGGAGGGGTGTGGGAGGGAGAGTTTTGTTGCTTTGGCTATAATAAATCTACCTCTAGGGTCCTCTACAAGTGAGCTGATTTACCATCAGGGAAGTGAGGCAGCCCAAAGACCAACGTGTAGGTTCCTAGACACATAGCCCTCCTCTCTGGTGACAGAGAACTGAAGCTCGGCCTTCTTGAGGAGCATCTTGTCAGTGACGGAAGAGACCCATAAGGAAGGATGTTTCAGATGCTCTGATAGTCCTTAGCGCTATAGAGACACTTTCAGGGACAGCAACCTCAATCAGAGAAGCTCAATACCACGGAGAAGCACGCTGCCTGCAGACAGTAGGAAAGGAAGTTGTTAAATTCTTTCCTGGGCAAACTTGCTGTGTCTGTGTGGTTGCTCCAGTTGTCTGCAAGGAACAGCACAGGTATGTATAAGGCAGTGTCTATGCATAGATCACGGTGCAAGGGCCCAGGCCTGTCCTGCAGAAGGAGCATACTAATGCAGTTATCTCCTTTGAAAACATTTTTTTTTTGTTTGTTTATTGTCTGTTTTTTTTTTTTTCAAGACAGAGTTTCTTATGTATCCTTGGCTGTCCTAGATTCGCTTTGTAGACGAGGCTAGCCTCAAATTCACAGAGATCCAACTGGCTCTGCATCCCCAAGTGCTGAGATTACAGGCGTGCATCACCTCACCCGGTTTGAAGACACATTTGATTACCAGGACTGTTCGCAAAAGTTCTTGACATCAGGTGGAAAGCGGCCAAACCACCTTACAATACAGGCATAGCCCCAGTTCTCAAGCTCAGAATGTCAAGAGTGTCGCATTTGAAAATCTTCCGCTGCAGAGTTGAAGGCACTGGAGATTTGGGAAAGATACATGTGTAGAAACAGGGTACAGCAGTGTCTGCAGAGATGCAGAAATTTGGTCTTTTCAATTAATCATTACAGATTCTGCTGATCTGAGACCAGGACCAGGATAGATTTGACTGGATATTTCACGGCGGAATCTGACAATAGTATGGATTTGCTGATGAAAACAAAAAATGCTTTCCCATGGCTGCTGGAGGTTTGAGACCCATCCTCCCTGCCTGGTGCGTCTTTCCTGTTTTCACTGGATATGCATGACTTCGAGAGGCAGTGCAAACAGACCGAAGTCCCTCTGAATGCCAACAGTGTGGAAACTGTAAACTAATAAAATCTGAGTCCTTTGTTCCATGGTCAACACTGATATTTGTTTTGTTTTGTTTGTTTGATTTACAAAGTTACAGATTATTTTCTGCGCAGAACACATTGCCAGCAGTTGCAGGCTTTAAGAGAAAGCTTCATGCCCTGCCCCTCAAGATCACACCACTGGGTCTGAAAAGGCCCTCAGAAGGGTTTCACGGTAGATGTTCTTAAAAAAAAAAAAGCCAGAGGTCCATGAAAGCTCCTGCCACACCTCGCTTGACTTTACCTGGAGAGCGTGAGAGTGTGCTAAGAGCCTCCCTGACTTCTCTGTTGCTGGTTTTCTCAGTCCTACGGGTCTCACCTCCCCGTCAGTACCCCAGAAACCTCAGAAAGAGGGAATGGATTCCTGGCTTTCTAAGCTTCCTTCTGACTCTATCAGGTCTGGAGTTTTGTTGACGGTCGCTTTCAGGTCCTCGGCCAGCAGTCCTCAGAGGTCCTGGGCATTGACTGCTTTCAGGTCCTCGGCCAGCAGTCCTCAGAGGTCCTGGGCATAGACTGCTTTCAGGTCCTCGGCCAGCAGTCCTCAGAGGTCCTGGGCATAGACGCTGGCAGCACAGCGGGCTGCTCTGTGGGTGAGAAGCACCACGGACCACCGAGGACATCTGTTTCCTCTCATCTGCTTGCACCGCAGTCCTGCCCTATATCGCTCAAGATTACATAAGGAGGTCTCTAATGGGCTGACTTTGTGAGAGGACTCAGTGAGAGCAGGAGAGATTTCAGTCAGCGCCGTGCTTAGAGGCTAATTCCGAAGAAGCCGAGGCTATTTCTAAAACAGTCTGCAAAAGTAGCTTAAAAAATAATGGAGATTCTAAAACGAGATCATTTCCTGATGAAAACTCTAGAGCCTGTTCAATATTTAATTCTTTCTGAAATCAGCATGGTTTCCCTCCTTCCTATAATGGTATTTAGGGGGAAAAAAAAAAGTCCTTGGTTTTGCCCCTTGGATACATTTGTATGAGTGTGATTCCTAACTTCCCACTTGAAATCCTAGTAACTGTATTTTGAGGAATTGGAATACTTCTATCTATTTGTTTAACAAATATATAGCAACAAATATTTTTCCTTTAAGTGTGGGCACAATACAAAGCCATGAAAACATCCTTGTCATTATTTAAATCGCTTCGGTTTTAATTAAGGCGATTAGGATTTGTTGCTTTGTTTTTTTGTTGAGACAAGGTCTCACTCTGTAGGTCAGGCTGGCGGCATACTTATGGTAACCCTCCTGCATTAGGCTTCTGAGTGCTAGCATTTAGTCATGAATCCTGAATTTGAAATGTAATATAATGTAAAACCGAGAGATCATATTTCTATGGATTTTTTTTTAAACATTAAAGAGGCTTGCAACATGGCTGGGGGGATATACCTCAGTGGTAGAGGATTGTGACTTTAAAGATAAAAATGTATGTGTGTGTTTGCCAGCAGTTATTTACTAGAGATTAATAACACGTAAGTAACATATATTCAAATGCAAGTGTGCCAAAAAATTTACCTGCCCAGAGAAATACTCAGGAGTTCCTAACTCTAAGACATTAAAATCTACACGGTAGGATAAAACGTGACCTGTGAGTATAACTAGGAACGTCATTAGGAATCATATTCCTCCTTTAAATTATTTTTGTTCACTTTAATCACCCAATTTTCCTGAGCTTGTCTTGAATTTATTGCAGTAGAACTTGTGACTCTCTTAATTTGGAAGTGTGGGACTTACCTGAGATGATAAACACCCAAACAGGTGGCTAGAAACTGTCACTCAGCTCACACTCTTACTACTCAACTGGACTCTAAAGCGACTCCATGTAAGTTATTTTGTAATAAATCAGTTGTTTGAACTTAAGCTGCCACGCTCCCTTAAGAACTAACAGCTATAAGCAGGGTCAAGCGAAGCAAGTACTTTCCCTGTAGAGACTGGCAATGTGGGGTCTGTCATAGTCATCTCCACCGCTCTGTAACTGACATTCTTATACTTTTAGTCAGTCAATCAGTCAGTCAGTTAGTTAGTTAGTTAGTTAGTTTAGGTAGTTGTTTAGTTACTCTTAACATCACACCCAAACTCTTCAGCTGTCTGGGACATATGAATAAGACCCATCCAGATGGCGGCACGAGTTGGTTCTCACTGGACCAACTTCTGATGCCTAGAAGGGAAATGGGCACTGTTAAAGCTGAACATCCGCAGGCTTTGTCTAGTAGTGCATACCTAAACTTTCAGAGTGTTTTTCAGAAAGCTTTGGGGATTGCCTGATTTAGCATTCTGAATTTTACCAAGTTATCTGTATAAGACAGTGGTCTAGATTAACAAAACCTTAACCAAAGCAACCTTTCTAATTTTAAAATTTCCTTTGCATGCATTTGTTGGTGTGTATGTGCAGGTGTGTGCCGTGGCGCTCATGTGCAGAGCGGAGGACAGCCTTCGGGATCCGGTTCTCTCTTTACCCCCTGTCAGCAGGTTGTATATGGGGCCTTTATCTTCCGAGCCATTGCTCTTTCCCCAATTTAAAATTCCCTAACAGTCATATTTAAAAAACTAAACAAGTAGGTGACGTTGATGCCAGAGGTGTATTCCTATATGATATTAACAAGTTATAAATATAAAACTCAGTGAGTTGTTTTTCATATTACGCCTTTGAAATCAAACACGTACTTTACATTTCGAGGCATTCTGGATCTCTGGTGCTTTGCAGTCACAGGCAGGAAGAAGTTCCTAAACTGACAGTGCAACTTCACGTTAGCCATGTGGGCTAGAATTGTTTTTGTTGCTGAAGGGATAAGCAGCCCGGGCAAGGGCGGTATAACCCCTTTATCTGCCCCCCCCCCCAAATGCCACATAGCTTCAGAAATATAGCGTGAGGGATTCAGACAGTTGAATTTAGATTGCCTTGGCAATACTTTCAGAAGGTATATATGAATTGTGTTGTATTTACACAAGGAAATATATGCATTAACAACAATCCAGAACGACATGCAAGAATAAGGATTAATGTCTGTTCTAGTTGAGTTTCTATCGCAGTCATAAAATACCTTGATAACAAGCAACTTGGGTAAGAAAGGGTTTATTTAATTTACTGTGTCTGGTTGAAGTCCATTATTTTGGAGAAGTCAAGGCAGAAATTTAAAGTATCAAATAAAAAGCACAGTCAGGAGCAGAAAGAATGAGCTCTCTGTAAGCACATGAATGCTGGACTGCTGGCTCTTGTCTAGCTTTCCCTGCTTGCAGAGTCCAGGACCACATGCTCAGATAAGAGCCAACCACAATGGGCTGGTTCTTCCTACATCAGTTAGTGCCAAAGCAATCCCTGAAGGTATGCCCACAAACTAGCCTGATAGAGAAAATTCCTCACTAACCCTCTCTTCTTCGTTGGGTTCTGGTTGTGTAACATTCATTGTTAAAACAACCCAGCACAGTCTCCTAAACAGAGCAGTACAGATTGAGAGAAAGCAGATATAAAATATTACATATTTCATACATCCGAATACCTATGATACAATTCAACACACACACATTGCGCTTCAATACTATGAACAGCCTAACAGCTTCTTGTGTGGGTTTACAAATGGAAGGGACATGACAACTCACCATATTCTTTCCTCTTCTATGAAGACTTCTCAGACTTCTTGTCTCGAGTTTTCTCAATAAACCCTGCAACCCTGAATTAGAGTCTTCAACTGAACATAAGACAAAGATCCCTACAAAGAAATAAATCCCTGAAGGCCTTGAAGGAGCAAACTTAAGGATGATAAATTAAGCCGTTATGGTAAATTTGGAGCATATTGTTTCTGAGCCTCCCAGCACTTGACGACGGCTACAACTATACTGTGAGCTCTGTCCCGAGGGAAACATATTTCGGCTATTTTCTATGCATATCACTGAAGGCATTTATTTATGTTTTAAGTAGAGTCCATTCTTCAAAAGCTTTAGCCCATGAATAAATTCCTGAAAAATCCTATTTCTGTTTTCTTAATAGCAAAATAAATAAATAGATAGATAGATAGATAGATAGATAGATAGATAGATAGATAAATTTTAAAGACTTATCTTATACATAGGGCACACAGCCTACTTCTTCAGGATTCTTATTTCTGCTGAAGACCACCTGAGAAATTTAGCCTACTTTTTTGGATTCTGACCTACATTGACATGTTATGATCAGCTGGGACACCCAGCTTTGTGGAAGGAACAACTATTGCATTCTTGGACTTTCCATTGGAAGACAAATCATTGTTGGACTAGCCGGAACACAGCCCGTAAGGCACTCTCATATATATATATCATATCTCATATATATACATACAAATACATATATATAAATATACACATACACACATACCTCACGTACACACATAAATATTCATTCCATCAGTTCTGTTCCTCTGAAAAACTATAATACAACCCTCACCATATTTTCAAACCAAGAAAAGGAAAACTGCAGGGTAGTTATGCAAGTTTGATGTTAGTGGTGGTAAGGCACCAGAATTAATGAAGGCGCTCCAGAAATGAGCTACTAGATACCAAGTGCCAAAGTTTCCCAGTTCTTTAGGACTAGAGAAACTTTTAGCACACCTTAGGTTTAGCCTGAATTTCTATGTTTTATTGATACCAAGCTAGTTTGTGGGCTACACATTAGCTTGATTCTATTTCCTCCTGCTCAATGCAGTGAACACGTACTTTGCTTTGGGAGTGCAAACATGTACTTTGCTATTGTTGTTGCTTTAGTTGAAATGTTTAGCTTGCTTGTACATAGTAAATACCATGATATGCAACCCTCAATTTCCTTTTACTTTCATATTCATTTAACTTGACAGTTCTGGGCTTATCTTAGCCATGTTAACTTCCGGCCCACAGGTATAAAAATAGAAGAATCCTAAGTGAGTTACCAACAGAGGAAAGGAAGTAATTCTAACCCAGATTTCCTCACTAAATGTAACTAGGATGTTATTTATGAGCCTTGCATAGCTGTCCACACCCTCCTGTCATATCTTAAAAGGCCCGTTGGAACATTCTGTTGTACAAACCTAATTAGTTCTGTAAATTACCTGAGTGTTATTGAGTATTCTTGATGCTCATCCTTCCCAAAGCATGGCATGTGCCTGCCAGATTTTAGCAAGTTCTTTCCTTATCATGGGTTAATATCCTATATGGAAGAAATTGTGTCAAATTCCATTGGTACTGGTTGCAGTCTATAACAGAGTCAAACTGGGCAGTCAGGACTGAAAACAAGAGAAGAATTGGGTCCTGGCACAGAGTTCAAAGCCAACCATGAATTTGAGGCTTCAAGAAATTAGAGGTCAAGAAGTAAAGCATCCTTAAAGGTGAAAAGAGAAAAATGGGAGAGAGAGAGAGAGAGAGAGAGAGAGAGAGAGAGAGAGAGAGAAGGAAATGGACCAGAGAAAAACACTAGGTTTCTTTGATGGGAACAGGGTGAGACATCACACCTACCTGCTAGTGTTGGTCTAAATGTCCTTGGATCCTTTGGCTTCTACCACTAGTGGCATTCAGCCATTCTAGCCACTTAGCTTTCATATGGGGAGTTACCAAGAACCATCACTCTAGAGTATTCAAGGATATATAACTTACTTTTTTGCCATTACACAGAGTTCTTAAGAAGTGACTAATTAATCTTTACAATATCTGTCAGTTAGGTAATAGATTGAAAGAAAGTACATCCCCCAACAAGAATGAAGCCCCATTTGGAACGGAAGCTTTTTTGAGCTATAACTAGATACCAGCTTAAGACAGAACGCTGAGGACAACATATGGGACAAAAAGCTAAATGGATGGAAGTATGAAAATAGGACAGGAAGCTAAAATAGATGTGCGCTCAATTTCTTTAGTATAAATAGCATTGCCTGTAATCTCAGGTATATGATTCAGCAATTGCCAATGGAAATAATTTCCAGCATTTCAAATGAGCAAGGGATGGACAAAGGGTGGGACACCAGACCGTGGACTTAAAATAAATAAATAAGTAAACTTGAATCACTGAAAATTTTGAAAAATTTAAAACTTCAAGTTGTTGTTGTTTCCATTAGGTTGGTATGACTAGCACCCAAATCTCCAGAATCAAAGAGAAGGTTCATCACCCACTCATGCCATTCACCCAGACCCAGTCTGAAGCCAGTCTCAGTACGGGTACAAAATCACCAAGCTGTGTTGATTGGCCTCATCAAACTGACACACCATACTGGGCTCTTACTCCCTCCAGGGTGAATCCTGACTCCCTATGTGGTCAATCTGTTTTCTCTCCTGCAGCTCCTACCTCCTTCATGAAGCTCCTTCCCAATCTTACTTTTCTCTTTTTTTTTCATGGGCACTTGGTCCTGATGACTCAAAGACAATTCTCTAGTCTATTTTCTCCAAGGGAAGACCTCCTTTCTTTCTCCACCCACTGCAGCGTGGCTGTAGTCTTATCATATGATTAAATACAAACAACTACATTTTGATTTTGATTATCCAATCTACATTTGTTCTCTCCTCATCTAACCTAATTTCTGATTCAGTTTCTCTTGTCCTTCTCCTTATCTAATTTCTGAATATTGTGCGGTCCTCTCTAGACATAATCCTTTCCCAACACATTTCTCTAATTTTTCCTTCTTTATCATTACCTTGTCAGCACTACCCAGTCAGCTACTAGGTTTTTACACTCTTACTACTGTGAAATCTATGAGCACTCCCATCTTTCCACACTCTTATACTTATTCAGAGCATTGTCAGCTCACATTTTCAACTCTTGCATTTGACACTCCAACTTCTGCCTATCTGTATTGGTTACAAAATCACAGACAAAGAAAGTTAAGGGAGGAGGATTGTTTGGGTTCACAGACTGAGGGAATCACCTCTCATGGCAGGAAAGGCATGGCAGCGAAAGCATGGGGCCATTGGTCACAATGTGTGGGCATCAGGAAGCAGGAAGACAGGAGCGTTTTTTGGCTTTCGCCCTTTTCTCCTCTCCACCAGGTCCAGAACCCCAGCCTACAGGACAGTGCCACCCATCTTCAAAGTGGGGCTTCCTTTCTCTGCTAATCCTTTCTGGAAATACCTTTAGATACCCTCACAGGTGTGTTCCCATGGTCATTCTAGATCCATTTCCTTTGAAAATCAATATTAACCATTACACCTTCCAAACCTACTAGAGTTATTATTAGAAAACGAAAGTCTGGGTTCAAAGGGTTTTCCCAGTTGCCTATTGTCAGCTAAAGATGCTTAGTTTTCTCATCTTAATTGGCCAACCTCTGTGTTTCTGGTGTCAAACCATATTTCCACTTACAATAGCTGATTCTTATAGTCAAAAGTTTTAATCTCACAGAATGCCTGATGATTCATTTAAAGGAAAAAAAAACCATTTATTTGCTTGCTAGCCACAAATTTTTGTTTTATGCTGTTTCTGGAGTATGCTTATAATAACTTGTACTATTTTATCATTTTGGTGTGCTTACTAAGTTATAAATCCTGTGAGACCAGAGACTGGATTATCCCAGCACCTAGTGTGATTAATAAGAACTACCTATTGTTGAGTTTAATTTGATAAACATTATGAAGTGTCCATTGGCTTCTACGTTTAACCAAATAGCTACACAAAATGAAAGTTTTCCTTCAACACAATGATTCAATTTCTAGCTGAGTACCAAAGCTTTATTTGGACAGGGATGCTAAAATTCCCTACTCAAATCAATCAGTGCTGTAATTAAGCTTTGAGAGGAAAATTTAAAACATCTAGAAGCATCAAACAAAAAGACTCTGCATGTTTCTGTGTTACCTGGATAATTGCCTTACTCTCTCATCTTATTTTAGTTTATCACCCTAGGATTTATCACCAACTGATACTCATTAAATTTTAATAACTCTCTGGGACAGGCATGATAGAGTGACACATCCTTTCATAAGCAGCATGCCTATTTTCATACATATTTCAATTATGTATACAGTGGTATGCAGATAAATCTGTAAAGAGGGGTAAAAGAATTTATAGTGAGAATTTTATATTATAGGAAAATATTTGATTACTCTCTGTAATAACTACAACAAAATTAGGCTATGTGCCTGGTGAGCAACAATTAACGTTCTACTTCACTTTCATGATTTGATTTATTCCCAACATATATAGATCAATAAATCAATTCTATTTTCATATCTCTTATAATTTGGTTAACATTAATTTTCCATCCATCTTTGCCTACCAGTCTCCAACTTTTGTGCATTAGGCTGTTTAACCAACCCCTATCAAGTAATTAATGATCTGGAAACACACACTAAATAAGGTCCCATTTTAAAGGAATCCTAGGGTGGATCATTCAGCAAGTTGATTTATTAAATATTAATTTTCACTTGGAAAATTCAACTCTGCATAGACAAACCATGTATGTGTTTGAAATTTATGATTATATGCAATTCCAATATGTTCAGCTATAACATTAATTACTGAAAAATCAGAATAAAACCTTTCATCAAAATTATTTTAGCTAAGATCCCACACATATCCTTTTAACTCTAATGTTGGTGTAATCTATTTGCAATGTGAATTATCAGATCAGTTTTATCTTGGGATTGAAAAGCCTTGCACATCTTAAGAACAAAGGAGAATGAAAAACAATTTCATCTTCAAATCTTTACTTTTCTTAAGCTTTAGTTAAAAACTGCAAGATTTGCTATCAGCACTCCTGTACTTTTTCTTCCTGATCCAGTTCCATTCTCAGAGCCCTGCCCTCGGGGAATCTTCATGGTCCTCTGCTGAAATGGCATTAAAGGATGTATTTCAAGCTGCAGGATGACCTAAAGCTGTCCTATCTCTTCACAATTTCTTTTGCTTTCCCATGCAATTGGGCCAAAAATACAGGAAGCAAAGCCTCTAGTGGGGAGAGGAAGAGGTGAGCATCTCACTTTACTGCTCAACAGCCCTATCAATGATGGAGAGAGACCACATATTTTTACATCTGGTCACTTCTCTACAGCATTTCTGACGTACTCAAATGGGCGCTGCAGAAAACAGAAGAGACGATTTAACAGATCTTTGCAATAAATAAATAAATAACTTGGAATGGTTTGTGAAGGAATGAAACAGGGAGTAACTCCTCAAGCAAGTCAAACAACCTGGGATGGATGGTGCTTTGGTTTAGATGTGATTAAAGGGATCCCCTGGGGTCCTTTGCAATTGAGCTGTTGGCACACAGAAGGTGGTGTCAGCTGTGGGATGTGAGGATGACTGAGTCATTATAGGCATGCCATCTGAAGACAATTATTGTGGGAGTCCTTGGCAGTTCTGAGAAGGTTACTATAAAAGCCTAAGTTGGTCCCCACAGGGACTTCCTGCTTCTGGATCTAGACATGACTATCCCATGGCGCTTATGCCATGAGATCTTCACCAGAAATTCACCAATGTAAATTCCCTCAAACCTCCCAAACTGTGAGCTCAATACCCTTTGCCATTATTAGCTGCCTCTGATACCGAAAAGATAAGGGACACTGTCTATTAATACATCAAGAACATTCATTGGTTGAGAACTTTAATTGACTTTAAGATCCTCCTCTGGTAATGACTCAAGCCAGCAAAAGCAAAAACAAACAGAAGATCAGTATTTTTTTCAAATATATTAGGAATAAATGACTACTATGTCAAATTTTCAAACTGAAGAAAAATTAACTTATAATAAACAAATTTAATATTAAATATAACTGTCTCCTGTGTTTTAAATAATTCCTGAAAACAGTGGACAGTCTTAAAAGTTTAGTGCATGACTTACGATTTCTTGATTGTAGAGGTTATTTGTACAAGCGTGAATTTGTAAACAATAAATATGCTGATTTAACAGAATAATATAAACAAAGTTTTATTGCCGAGTTATCTCTATGGTCCTGTATTGTAGCATGTTTCTTTCCCTGTCACAATAATGAACTGTTATTGTGTCAGTGTAAGGCCAACAATTCCCTCTGCCCCATCTTCTCCTCCATGGAAAGAATTTGCTTCTACGATGATCCTTTCTCAAATGTTAAGATAAGAATTTTACAAAATAAGATCAAAACTGTTATACCAGACAGCAAAGAAGCTATTAAATGCTGCCAGGGCAGTTCAAAAAGATTTTGGGGACAAAAGGACAATGTCTCATCTGTGCACAGATTGAGACAATTTGAATGTAATATGGGTAAAACTCCAATTATTGAAACATACTAAATATATTTAATTCCATGAGTTCATTATTTTAAAAATTTATTGTTTGTTGGAGGATACTAAGCAACTTATTATTCAAGAACAGAGAGACACAATCCAACATTAATCTGCCTTTCCTAAACAAACTGTAATGATGAGAAACTGAATAAAAGGATGAGGGAAATACTTCAAAAAAATGAAAGAATGAAGGACATAACCAGCCTCTTCTGAATTAACATATATCCAGGCCTTGAGCATTGTGTCATCCCATAAATGAACAACGCCACCATCTATAAAATAATCTCATCGAAAATTTGAATTCAAACCTGATATATTTTTCGATGATGCTATGAATTGAAGGAAATATTTTAAAAAACGGAAAGGGGATTGTTTAAAATATACAGAAAATTAATCAGTAATAGGCCCCAATATACATATTTGAGATCTAGTGCCTAACCCCCCCCCCGCCAGTGTTGGGAGGTAGGGTCTAATGGGAAATACAGATCATATGGGCACCATCTCATTATATGGGTACCACCTCATGAACAGACAGGTACAGCTGTGCTAAGGAATTTAGGGTCTAGGCTATCTTTCTTGGGATTTTCTGCAATGTTTATCCTCTCTGCAGGATTCAATACATATCTTGGTATTAGAGACCTACTTGCAGCTGCTTTAATCTTAAACTCTTCAACTTCCAGAGCTGTGAAAAATAAATGTCCATTCTTTTTAGTTTCCCAGTCTCAAATACTCTGTTACAGAAACCCCAAATATGCAAAGACAAGGGTCAAGACAAAAAGAAGCTATCGGACAAGTAACACAAATTGCAACAAGGGAAAAGGTGAAGACAGAGTCTTCAGATTAAGAGACATAAAGAGATAGAACCAAATATTGAACCCAAAGGAACCGCCACATGTAGCTATTGTTTGGAAATTGTTTCATTTAGACACAATATATGCATTTGTGAGACAGTGAGAACTATGATTGCTCTCTGTTTGGAATGAGAGTGTCCTTATCTGCTGGTTTTCATTGCCATGTCGGTACTGAATTACATTTCTGCAAAGCATTCTTCTAGCGGCATGCTCACAAATATTTATAGATGAAATAATGATATCTATGATTTGCTTCAAAGTACTACAGTGACATTACAAGCATACCAAGACCATTTATTCTTAAAGCCACTTACAGATATGGGGAGTTGAGTGTGCTAGAAGGCTCACATTTATCTAAGTTTTAAATTCCCAATCATAAAAGTACTTTCAAAAATTGTCTCTTGCTCCTGCATTTTTTTAAAAAAAAATTGGCAGCTTCCTTTCTCTGCTCCCCACTGGGGTGGAATTCCCTACAGGGCACCTTCGTGTTCCACCCCCCCTCTCCACTGAGGGTCTTGAGACTGATCTGCACCTGAAGCCCTCTGCCTAAGTTAATCCTCAGTCTCTTTTCCTGTCTCACTCACCTCTTAGTGTCTAACAGGGGTCAGACCATGCCTGGTTTCTGACACTCTCCCCGCCCCACACATTTCTACAGATTTCACTGCTTTCTTCTAGACTGCTCTCAAGAGCTCTGGAATGCCACTGGGCTCCTAGTCAATGCATCTTGTTAGACATTCTCATGCAGTTCCCATGGCTTTAAAGCCAAGTGCAATGCTGAGCATCTTCTAATTTAGCATCCTCAACTCTGAGCCCCAGTCTGTATGTCCAGTTCCACTGCACAACATTCAACAGGTAAGACTATCTTCCACTTCATGCATAAGCAATGAAACTTCTGGTCATGCTTTCCTCTTTAAACCATTATCTTACCTCTCCCCAGTCTTCCCTTCCCAAGTCTTTGCTCCCGAGTAACTCTGACAAAAAGACTCAGAATTTGATTGGGTTTTTTTTTTTTTTTTCTTATTCTGCACAGTCAACCTGTCAGAAAGTCCTGCCAGCTCTAATTTGAATAAGGCTTAGAACTGGTGCTTTGCTCTGCTCAAGCTAGCATAACAAATGCCACAGATTACAGCAAAAACTCATGTTCTAGTCATTCATGCATCTGGAGATATCCAAGCATGATGGACTGACACTGTCTGCGGTGAAGCCTGGCCTTGTCTTCCTGGCTTGCAGCTAGCCATCCACCGGATGGCTCCTCATCTGCACAGGGGTGACAGCAAGTACTTCAGGGTCACTTCTTTCTATGGAAAAGAATCCTACCATATCATAATCCCAAGCTTGTGGTCTCACTTAATCTTAACTACTCCTTATCTCTAAAGCACACATATTGAAGATTGGGTTTTTTAAACATGAATTTGAAGTATTGATGTCTTTCTTTCTGCCTACACCCTCAGTCAGAGCTAGCTGCTTTCTATCATTTAGAGCTCATAACAAATATCCTTTCTCCAAAGTCCTTTCCTGACCACCTGTCTACATTATCAACATAAATCCTGCTAAGCCCTGGGGTTTGCCACTGCCTTTATTTATATTTCTAGCTAAACTAATGTGTAGTCTTTGCCTGTTGTGATTTGAATATTAATGGTTCTCTATAGGTTTACATGTTTGAATCCTTGTTCCCCAGATATTAGCGCTATTTTGGAAAGCTGTGGAACCTTCAGGGATGGAATCTATCCAGAGAAAGTGGCTTTAGTGAGGATGGGGCTTGAGGTCTTCCAACCCAACTTATTTCCTGTCCCCACAACTTTCTGATTGTGCCTGGCTACAACATGAGCACCATCTTAAACTCCTGACTCCATGCTTCTCCTACCTGGATGGACTGTATTCCCTTATACTGTGAGACGAGAGAAATCCTTCCTTCTTAAAGTTGCTTCTTGTCCAACATTCAGTCATAACGTTAAAAAAGGTGATCAACACACTTATCAACTTTACAGTGGCTGCCCTACTGCCTCGCTGCAGGCAGACTAGTTTGTGGTTTCTGTTTGTTTTGTTTTTTGTTTTTTGAGACAGGGTTTCTCTGCATAGCCCTGGCTGTCCTGGACTTGCATTATAGATCAGGGCCTGCCTTAGCCTCCCTGAGTGCTGGGATTAAAGGTGTGTGCCACCCTCATCACTGGCAGCAGATATACTCTTGAAATGTGCCCCACACCCATGCCAAGTCCCAGAACAGAGGACATGAAGCACAAAGTGTTGAGCTAGCACATCAGAACTGTCCTAGAGTGTCCGGCACCCTCAGAAAGATCCTATCTCCTTATCCCTGAGTTCCTGCCTACAACATTACTGGGCACCAACTTAGTGAGCAAATGTATCCTTCACTTGTGGCTTAGGGCTCCAGTTCAGCCTCAGTCTTTTCCAGTGTTCCTCATCATATAGCTCTCCAAGAAAGCCATTCCCCCCTCTATTTCCTGGTGCCTTTATAAAGCACAGATCTTTGCACTTACTTAGCATTTCTAAATATGATCTCAGGAATAAATGGCTAGACATTTATACTTAGAACATAAGATAAGTGGGATCTCCTATAACCAATATGTGAAATTTAGCCACAGGCTTTGAATCGTTTCTGTTTCTTTAACACTGAGGTGGTAAAGGGAAAAATACAGCATTTCTAACAAAGCCAAATGAAAGGTACACTAATCCAGCCTCTACCGCTTTGTACTAGCTGTGATAACCCAGAGGCCCTATGCAATGCGCAGTGCAAGAAAGTGATGGAGAGATGGGAAAGAAAGACATGAGGAAAGGGAACACAGTGAAGGGAGGCAGAACTAGAGAAGTGAGGGTGGAGAGGAACAGCTTGAGGGGAATGGCCTGTCTTGCCACTTGAGGCCATGGTGAAGTCCTAGCCGGTGCTGCCCCTAAGCGCCACGTCTGGGTCTGTGTTCATTTTAAAGAGTTGCTTGTTTGTCAGGTTGCTTTGTTATTGAGAAAAACATATTTTCACCCTGGCCTTCACCTGGAGACAGGGATAGGCAGGATGTTTTGCCAAGTTCATTTCCTTTTGTTTGTGTGAGGATCACACAGACAGGTGTTAGAGGTAAACAAATTTGACTTCTTCATGAGCTTCTTCATTGTATCAAAGTGCTTTGCTCTGACTATAAAAAGGGATTGTGGAATAAACCGGTGTGACAGTTTCTGCCAGCAGTCCTCTCGAACAGATCCCATGTGTAGTGTGTTGGTTTTTAAAGTTTCTTTCAATCCTCATTCCCAACTCATGAACTGTTTAACTCTGCCAGCAGGCTCTGGCAGTTTCACCCCAAAAAAAGGGACCTTGAGATTCGGGGAAGCAGTGAAGGACACCATGAGGGTTAGTGAGCTCAGACCATAAAGTAAAGAGAAAAGGGCACAGTGCGTAAAATTCGAGAGTAAAAATGGGACAAGGCAGTAGCCTCATGTTTTTTGTATGGAATTTAATTAGAAATTGTATATGTGGCACAGAACTGAGAAAATGAAACTTTCAGGGTTAGAGAGAAAGAGGAAAGAAAAATGGGAGGCTTCAAGACAAAAAGAGATTAGCTCCTCCAGAAGAGTTACATGTCCCTCCTGATGATAATAATTTCTTGTTAGAAGAAAACTTTGAGGATGGCTTAGATCCTGATGAGATTGCAGAGTTGGAGGAAGAAGCAGCTAAATATTATTCTCAGAGTTATCCTCCAATTCAGGCTATGAGTGTTAAAAAAACTTATGCCTTGGAAGAAGAAATAAAGTTGGAATTGGGCTTGGAGGAAATAAACAGAAAAATTAGAGAATTAACTACTAGGGAAAATGAGGTTCAATCCCCCACTCCAACTCCCTCATTGATTGTAGGCTTGGACCCTCCTCCTGGGACAGCTACAGCTGCTGTTGCTCAAAAGACAAAGGGGACCTTTTCCTTTGTCTACTCTGCAGGCAACTGTATCCCCTTTACTAGCTTCTTTACAACAAGCTAGGCAAAAAGGCAAATATATAACTGAGTTTTATGGCTTCCAATTATAGAGCAACCTGATGGACAGGTCATATGGTGAGAGTCCATGCTCCTGTACGTTTTAAACAATTAAAAGAATTGAAAATTGCATGTCCTCAATATGGTCCTACAGTACATGTTACTCAAACTCTGTTAGAGGCCTTGTCTACTGAAATCCTCTGCCCAGGGGACTGGAAACAATTAGCAAAAGAATGTTTAGCAGGAGAGGATCATTTATTGTGAAAGTTAAAATTTGCTGAGCAGTGTCAAGCAACAGCTAAAATCACTCGAGCTAGGGAAAGAAAAAGGCAGCTTCTCATTTTTTCCAGTTAGAAACTAATGGTTAATTCTGCTACAAAGCTTTTGTGGTCATAAAAATCAGATTCAACAAAAAGCAAGGTGTTTTGTCTGTCTGTTATGGATGTATAAGTTTACCATGTTCAGTATGTCTTGGTTATAGATTATGGTCATTGGATATGTTTAAAACATTGCAAAAAATAAAAAGGGGGAATCATATCCCGAAATCTTAATCATGCTCTCTTTATTAGAAATTTTTTGAATGTGGATATACAAGGCCATTCTGTGGCTGATTGATTGTGGCACGCTAATACCAAGGATAATTATGCCCAAGTGAAATGGAAAGATCCGATTACTGGAATGTGGCAGGGCCTCTGAGGAAAAGGGCATGTTTGTGTTTTTCTGCAGGATGCTGAAGGAGCCGGGTGGATCTCAGAAAGGTTGGTGAGATTTGCAGGAGATGTGCCCCAGAAGGAAGATGTTCCTGCTGCTGACCATTGTGAATTCTGTCCCGATGGTGAATGGACAATACAACAGGCTGTTTTGGGCTTATGCTCCTGACCCACCTTTGCTTCATTCTGCTCCAGAGAGAAGATGTTGTGGAGAGAAACTTTTTAGATACAATGTGACTGTACTTGATTGGTAATCAGGACAATTCTTAAAGAGGACTGACTATGGAACTTTGGTGGTCTGAATCTGGTTTTCAGCAGATCTATATTTGGAAGCTTGCCACATAAACTCTTGGGAGGCCCTGTAATGGCCTGTGTAAATTCTTCTTATGCTTTGTTGTTTGTAAATGTTAACATTTTAATACAAGATTCAAACTTTAATGTTTTTTGCCATCAGTGTAAACAAAACTGTATTTCTAAGCTTTCAAATGGACAACAGGTTCTGGTTGTTCGACAGCCTTCTTTTATTATGGTTTCTGTGAATGTTTCTCAGGCTTGGTATTCTGATAAGGGGTCATCTTCTAAGTCACTTTTATGGAATGTTTTAGAACTTGGCTTATTACTCTTATTAGGAGGAGCATGTCTTCTACAAGTGATAATTAAAACCTTCATGAAGGCCTTTTAGAATGTTAAAGCTGATCTGCATAAGATTAAACTCCAGTGTCTACCCTAGCGGAAGTTGGTAGTCAAAGAAAGGTAAGATCCCTCTAAAGAATATTCAACCTGAGACAGGGCATGAATGATGGAATTCATGTACTGATAATGGGTAAAAATATATCTTTGAAGAGAGACAACCTAAGACAGGCACAATCTTCTGCTCCATATCTCTTAAGTTATGGTCAATTTTTTTTAATATAAAAAAAGGAGACCTGTGGAGAGCTGCTTGTTTGTCAGGCTGCTTTGTTATTGAGCTCTCAGTGAAAAATATATTTTCACCCTGGCCTAGAGACAGACATAGGCAGGATGTTTTGCCAAGTTCCTTTCCTTTTGTTTGTGTGAGAATCACACAGACAAGTAGTCGAGGTAAACAAGTTTTACTTCTCTAACCCCTTCATTGTACTTAGGTGCTTTGCTCTGACTATAAAAAGGGATTGTGGAATAAACCAGTGTGACGGTTTCTACTGGCAGCCCTCTTGAACAGATACCATGTGTAGTGTGTTGGTTTCTTTATTTTCTTTCAATCCTCACTCCCCACTCAAGAACTGTCCCACTCTGCCGGAGGGCTCTGGCAGTTCATGCAGCAGCAGGGGTCTGTGTCTGACATTACCACTAAAGACCATGGGGATGTCTCTGGTCTGGGCTGCCTTCTGGAACCATGTTGATGGTCAGTGGCTGCTCAGAAATGACCCTGCCTCTCACTGGCTGCAGCATTCAGGAGAGTGGGCCCTGAACCATGCCTGGGTAGCTGCGATTGAGCTGGCTCTGTTGTCAGGAGCATGGGTGAGCCGAACCCCAAAGCTGTGAGCCCAGGACAGATGGTCCCACACTTGACTGCTGTGAAGTGTCTTGGTACGGGGGAGATGCATGTCCCTTTCTTCCCTTGCCCCTGGACACCTGTGGCAGGTTGGAGAGATGGTTTCGATTTAATGAGATCTGGAAAACTGTCCCTGTCCCTGTCCCTTGCCAGCTTCAGCATTGTATGAGCTAGCCAGGGGCAATGTTGCAGAGCTCACCCTGGTGGTGTGGGGGTGGCATTGCCGGCGACTGACCAGCTCAGCTTCCACCAAGGCCCACATCCACGGCTTTGAGTTGTCCCTCCCCAACATCTATCCCGTCTATGAACTGCTGGTGCACGTGAAAGGGCCTGGGCCTACAGATCCAAAGCTGCAGGATCTCCATGACACAGGACAACAGGGTATTGGAGAGGAGTCCCAGTGAGGTTCCAGGACTGAGAGTGTAGCAGAAGCCAGAGGCCTTGACCAGACCAATGGCTCATTGCAACAAAGATTTTCAAGTCATGATGTATGACAGCACAGTATACTCTGTGACACCCCCTGACACACTACAGCATCCACGAGGAGATGTTTTGTTTTGTTGTTGCTGTTTCTTTGTTTTTATGTTCGTTTTCTTTTAGGGGGAGTTTGCAAGGGAAGAGGATAGATACAAAGGAACTGGGAGATGAGTGGAAGTGGGGTGCATGATGTGAAACAAAGAATCAATCAGAAGTTAATAAAATAAGTAAAAACTGAAGATCTACTCTACTTACACAGCAAGTTCTATTAACACTTTGACACTTGACTGTCTAAGCAGTTCTATGCACACACATACACACATAATTCTTGTTATAATGAAAATCAGGATTGACATATAATACTTCGTGTGTGTGTGTGTGTGTGTGTGTGTGTGTGTGTGTGTGTGTGTTCATTACTCGTTTGCTCCCTGAATGTGCATTGGTCATCCTTTCAGGCCAAGTACATCAGCTTGTCCTTTGTAAAGGTTGCATTATATTCTACTGTATGAGTTTGTTTAGTCTTCTAGTGATAGGCACTGAAATTATTAGAACTTGCTGAAAATACTAACTATTGTTTTTACATGTATTTACAGATCTCGCCTTCTATTTTGCAGGTTATATTCCCCTGGAGTGAGATGGCCCTGTTAAGCATAATGATCACTTTCCTTCTCAGATTCATATACCTACTTCAATTCCCATCCACAACATGGGGGCCCATCACCTCAAAATGCCAAATTCTTATCAGACATTTTTTTTTACAAACTAACAGACAAGATTATCTTATGGCTTTAATTTGCATCTATTTCATTCTTAATGAGCCAGAGCAATTTTGCACTCATCCATTGGCTGTTTGTATACCAATAACATTTACAATCATGTTTTTATGTATAGATAGTTAAAACTTCCTACTGGAATTAGTAGATTAGTAAGGCTTTATAACAGAACACATATTAGAACTACTATAAATTTATAAGATTAAGTGTTGTCAAGGAGGATTGGGCTTCTCTGATGTTTAGACGACGGAAGCCCACCTGACGTGTAAATTTCCACAACCATCTATGGGACATTTGCCAGGAGCCAGGTATTCCCCTAAGCCCATGGAGGCAAAATTAATATGACCCTGTCCCTGAAGCTGGAGCTTTCCCATTTAATGAACTAGGCATCCTAAATGAGAAATTAAAACATAAAAAAATGGGCAGCTTAGAAGCTTCATATAAAAAAATTGTAAATTCACAAAACATTAAGGACTTAGAGTCGTAAGTTGGGTAAATTGGATCATCAATAAATATGCTAAAACAAAACCTCAAACTAGAAAAAAAAATGTAGGACTGAGTCACCACTATCCTGAGTAAAATGATTCTAGGTTAGCATTAAACACATACTAGATTTATACAGTAAAACTGTGTTGATGTTTCCGAAGGTGAAAACTAATTTAATTCCCCAGAAGACGGGGGAATTTGCATGAAGAGTTGATGAATTGCCTCTCTCACGTCTTAAAGTCCCTGGTTGCATATTTTCTGATGGTTTTATGAACAACTGAGTCTACTGGGAAGCTGCACTTGGCTTCTCAGATGTATTCACTCATAAAGTAATCGCAGGTTATAATAAAATCATTCCAAATATTAAAAGAAAATGAGAGTGAGAACCATGTGTGCACTTCCCTCTGGAGTCGAGAAACAACACACTCCCGTTTTAGACACCTTATCAAGTGCTGCTGAAGCAAAAATAATTCAGCTTGAATTTACACCCAACAGCCCAGATGCTGCACAGTTGGAAAAGTGGGACTGCCCTGGTTCTCGCACACAGCGGAAGAGCTAGGAGATGAAATGTACCAACTCCCCCAAGCTGTCCCAGATTGGATAGGGAGTGTGCAGACTGGCCATGAGGGATGGCTTTCACTGCCCAATAGGACATGCAGCTCAGATGAAGAGAGAGCTCAGGTGGGTGAGGGATCCTCCAGAGACGCTAACTTTGGCCTGTCTCCACTTGAAGTTATCAGGGGGCACTATGCAGACTCTTTGGGGAGTCTCATGTCATATATCCTGCCTATCAGATATTTACATTACAACCCATAACAGTGACAAAATGACAGTTATGAAGTAGCAATGAAATATATGGTTGGGGGGTCACCACAACATGAGGGACTTTATTAAAGGTCACAGCATTAGGAGTTGAAAACCATTGGCCAAGGTGGATGAGCTTGAGTAATGGTGTAGGAAAAGAGGGTCGTTATGAAGCTTGCTTAACTCAGGACTTCTCCAGGAAAGCCAGTGCCATCAGTGGAGACCCTTCCATTACTCCACAGAGCAACAACCTCAACACTGTGAGCTGTCATGTCCTCTTATATTGGAAAGGAATCAGTATAAACTCGAATTGGGCCTTTCTTGGTATCTTGTGGTGGGTTCCTAGCAACACCTCACTCACCCTGAGATAGTCTCTGGCTATCCTGGCCTTGGCCTCAGAGCCCATTGTAGATGTACTGAAAAGTCAGTCTCTTGTGACTAAGGCAGAGATTATGTAGACACATTACACAATGACCTCATCTCCCTCCTCCCTCTTCCTTCTTCTTCCCATTTTATTAAGGTATAATTAGTGTGTGAGACCCTTCACAGCATAATGCAAACAGTTTGTTAAGTCTGAATACATGTATGTATTTATGCTGCCCTTACCATAGTTAGGGTAATAACAGCGTCTATCATCCTTCACCTCAGAAGGGCTCCTTGTGTCTCCTCCACCTTCTTGAGGTAAGAACATTTACTGCAAGAGGGTTCTGTGCTATTTAATTTGTCTACTCATCAGATTAATAAATGCCTATGGGATTAGAGAAGCTAATCTGCACTTGTGGATGTGTCTGTGAGGTCATTTCCAGGGATAATTAGTTCCTGAGGACTCTGACCTAATGAGTGCATTAACCTCTTGGTGACTACTTAAGACAGCCTTACTGAGAGGATCAAAGGTGAGGTCTGTATCTGGCTGAAGGAGGAAGGTTTCTGAGGTGTTCTGGAAGCTTTAGCTCTCCTTATGTACTTTCTCTATTTGGTTTTTTCTCTTCTCCTAGTCTATCCTGAAGTAAAGAATCTTCCCTGCTGCTATGATGTTATACCCAAGCACATTCGGTCCTGTACTGAACCCTCTGAAGCTATGAGACGGCTTTTCTCAGGTTGTTTCTGTCAAGATTGTCACAGGGACAAGGAAGTCTAACTAATACACTCAACCTGCTCTCAAGAGGACAGTACCTTATTGTTTGCAATATGATGTATGCTTCCAGCATTTTTGGAGAACTGGTTTACATTGTATTGCACCATTCTCTTTGTTTCTTGGGAACCATCATTATTTACTTCTATGCAAATTAAATTTAGATGCCACATACAGGAGGAAATGTGCAGTGTTGTTCCATTTTTCGAAGAACTTATTCCTCTTAGCACAAGGTCTTCTAGATCCTTCCTATATTGTATCAGATAACAGGTTTCATTCCTTTTTTTAATCCAAATACTATTCCATTGTGTCCTATTTTCTCTACCCATTGACCTACAGATAGACACTTTGTTGTGTATGCAATGAATGCAGGCAAGCAGATTGCTGAGCAATTAGAATCCTAGCTCTGATTCTAAAACATTGAACAGTGTATTCTGAACCCTGGACTTACAATAGAACCAATTACAGTTTGGAAAGTGAATAGAAAATTCTTGTAGTGGACTTAACTTTGACACCCCAAAAGGCATATCTAAATCCTAAACACCAACACCCGTGATCATGACCTTATCTGGAAAAAAGATTGTGACAGATATGAGAGATTTAGAGATGAGATTACCCTAGATTTAGAGTAAGCCCTATACTAAATTGTAAAGACCATTGTCTTTACAATAAAAAGGAAAGAAGACTCAGACAGCACTAAAGGTCGGGCGGCTTTGGAGTAAGAGTTGGGATGATGCAGTTTCAAGTCAGGGAATGCCATGGATTGCCAAGTGCCAGGAGTCTGGTCTGGAGCAGACTCAACTAATAGGGGAAACAAGGCCTACTAGGATTTGACTTTAGATTTCTACCTGCTAGAATGCCCACACTAAATTTTTGTTGATTGAAGTTTTATAGTAGCCCCCCCCCAAAAAATGAATACACCCCCACAATCTAGGCCCAAGCGTGCTGCATGTCCTGTGTTGTCTGCCTATGTTGGAAACCCTATAAGATCACTTTTCTGTCACAAGTTGGGTACAGCAGACAGAATGTGGGGTCTGGAGTAGACTGATGTCTTGAGTTATGACTGTGCATACCTGAGAAGTCCCTCTTTAGGTTTCTGTCTCTTCATGTGGTGCCAGGAAAGCAGCAACAGGAGACAGAAGGCAGGGAGAAGAAGCCAAGAGCCTCTTGGAGACTAGGATGGTTTGAGTGAGAGTGGTCTAGGCTCATATGACTGAAGGGTTGGTCCACAGTTTGTGGACTGTTTGGGAAGGTTAAGTGGGTGTGGCCTTGCTGGAGGAAGTGTGTCACTTAGGGACACACCTCGAGGTTTCAAAAGCCCATACTATTCCCAGAGTGCCCTCTCTGCCTCCTTGAGGTTCAAAATGTGAGTTCTCATCTATTCCTGGTGCAATGCCTTCCTGAACTCTAACCGGGACAAAATAGTCAATTAATTTTGTTTAAATATTAAGTTGCCTTGGTCATAGCATTTTCTTACAGCAATAGAGGAGTAATTTGTATAGTGCTATCAGCCACGGATGCTAGAGTCTTTGACCAGTTAGACTAGAGTCTCTGGACTGACCTATGGTGACCTTTACACGTCCACCTGGGTTATCATTTAAACAGAATCTAACACACAGAATTAGAAAACAACCAGTTCTGGGAAGAACATGAAGAAGTCGCGTTGCTATCAGGCCTGTACACTGTTGTGGGAAACAAGCGCAAGCTGGCCGCGACCGCTCAGTCTTTAACCCTCTGAAGCTCTCGGGAGGCCTGCGAGTTCAAGACAAGCCTGGATTATATAGCGGGGTTGAGGACAGCCTGAGCTATCCAGTGAGCCTCGGTCTCCAAATTCAAATAAAAGAAAAGCAGAATCAGTATATAGTCCAGTCACAGAACCAAAAGGATTGAAACCAGCGAATCAGACTCAGGCCACTGTTTGAAGGGGCATTTCTAACAGCCACAGGGGTGAGAACAATCTGCAGGAGTTTCGCTGGATAAACAGGTGAACGAAGCAGAGCATAGAGTACAGAAACGTATTTACTCCCCAATTACAGGAGATGAAGTTCTGGTTTTACACTACTCCACGGGCAGGCCTTGAAAACACCGTGTCACGTGAAATTACAATAGATGCAAAAAGACAGTCCCCAGGTGGTTCTTTTTACATGAAACACTGGGATGAAACAGGTGCAGAGGGGACCGAGGGGTGTTCCCGGAGAATGAGCTGCAGAGGGCACGGAGGTTACGGCTGAACGCCCACAGAATCCCAACCAGGAGAGGCGAATGTTCCCCAGCGATGGTTAGTGGTGACACTTGCACAACGTGATATACTTCACGACGCTGAATCGTGCACTTAAAAATCAGTCATCTTTATGTCTCCAATATCCTACTGCATTAACAACTATTCTGTAAGCAGAGCACATGGGCTGCCGCAGCTGAGGAACAAGAAGCACGGTCAGAGTTGACCAAGCAGCCAAGCTCACAGCAGAGGCCATCTTGCTGACCACCAGCAGGAAACTCAAGGACAGGGACTGGGGCCGAGGCTTAGAGAGTCAGAGACAGCAAAGCGGTCACTGTAAGCCTGGGTGAGAAACACCCAGCCCTAGTACGTGGGGAATCGTACTTCTTCCCAAAACTCTGCGCAGGCCCAATTTGGTTCCAACGCCAGGAAAAAAGCTGCAGCAGTGGGCAGGGGTAGGTACACATGCTCGTCAGGCTCCGGGGAAGTGGAAATGTCAGACTCTCACTGCCACAGACGGGCTTTGGTTTTCTTCGTGTCGCAACTCTGTGTACCATGAGCGAGCGTACTGCGCAGCCCGGTGAAACCTCAACTCTTCACCTCCTGGGTAAGCTCCCACTCTGAGCCTCAGTCTGGGAGAGCTTCGCGAGGGTGCGAGGCTTGCATAAGTCTGACAAGCAGTCTTATCGATCTATTTCCAGCACAGAGTGGGTTGCGGGGAAGAGTTGAGCAAGGGTGCGTGGGAGAGGGGAGAGGGCGTACATGAATAGGGGCTGAGTCTCTTTGTTTCCATTTCGGAGGGAATCTTTGCTGGCCTTGTTCCCCAGGGTGGTGTGCAATCTCTCTGGAGTATGTACATCCCCGAGGTGGTTTCTTCTCTTTCTTTTCTTTTCTTTTCTTTTTTTTTTTTTTTGGACTGTCTTCCTTTAAAAAGTGGTGGTGAAGTCAAAACAAATTTCAGTCCTTTCACTGGAGATTTCAGGAGTCATTTCAGGAGCCATGACGGAAACAGTTTTCTCCTCAGCCTGCTTTTGGTCTCACTGTGAGCCATCCCTCCCTAGCATGGAGGTTGTGGTCTGTGTTCGTTCAAGGCACCCTGCCTGTGAGCAGAGGACTCCTAAACCGCCCAGCGAGAAGGAGGATTTCACTTAGTGCCATCTGGACCAGATTCCAACCAGAATTGCGCATAAGAGAATATTTCACTTTCCCAGTTAAAATGCTGTTTACTCAGGAAAGCTGTGACTCCTCCTCTAAATAACGTGTGAGGTACTGCCTACGGTCCCCAGCTCTCTGCAGCTGTGGAGTAGGACTCCATCTTCGTCTCCATGCCCACAAAACCAGTACCATGTTAGTGATGATGCCGAGCTCTTCCGCAAGCGCAGAATGTTTCCTGCCCCCTTGAACTTCAGCTTTTGTACACCTGCAATGAGAAACAGTTGCTTTCTTGGCACCAAGCCTTGTCCCTCTGCCAGTCAAATTACTCCATTGTCTTTATAGTTAAGTTTGCTCAGGTTCTCAGGACCTGACAGAATGAATCCAGATTCTTGGCTAAAATATCATATAAATGTCTCCTTTCCCATGCCTGTTAAGAGTGCGTTGCCTGCCTTAGGAACCTCAGATCTCCACTGTTCCCGTTCTCCTCAGCATTCTGTGTCTCCCAAGCACCCACCAGAATGGCTCTATTTACAGCATTTGTGAAGATTGTTTTTTAACCCAAAGTTCCAAGACTTTCCATATCCCGTATCAGTTTGAAGCAAAGCAAAACAAAACCCAAACAATACAGCAAATAGTTGTGTGTGTGTATATAATTTTATTTTTTAATATTTTTTTTTACAATTTATTCATTTTATATCCCAATTGCAGCCTCTCCCTCATCTTCTCCTGGTCCCACCCTCTTCCCCTCTTTCCCCCCATCCCTCTCCCCTAGTCCACGGAAAGGGGGAGTCCTTCCCCCCTACTACCAACTGACCCTACATATTAAGTCTCATCAGGATTGCCTGGATCCTCCTCCTCTGTGTCCTGGCAAGGCCGCATCGCCAGGGGGAAATGATCAAAGAGCAGACAATTGAGTTCATGAGAGAAGCAGCCCCTGCTCCTATTACTTGGACACCATTTGTAGACTGAGCTGTCTATGGGCTACATCTGAGCAGGGGGTCTGGGTCCTCTTTAAGCATGGTCCTTGGTTGGTGCATCAGTCTCTGCAGAAACCCGTGGGGCCAGATTTTTTGGCTTTGTTGGTCTCCTTGTGGAGTTCCTGTCCCCTTTGTGTCCTCAGTCCCCCAATTCTTCCATAAGACCACCTGCACTCTGCCCAAAGTTTGGCTGTGAGTCTCTGCACCTGCTATTTCCATCAAAAAATTCTCAGGTGGAAGATGGCATCCATCACAGTAAATGTCTCAAGGCAGGGACCCCTCTGACAAGATGTAGAGGTCAGCCTATGTGATGACTAATTTAGGAATGTGATTCTGAGATCTTTATATGCCTAACTCTCAGGTTGTCCTGAGGACAAATCCACATAATGTACACCCAGCTACACCACAAAGTAGAGTTTTTAAAGCACCTAGGCAAGAAACAATCTCTTGTCAGACAGTCTTGACTAATATGGGGGAACACTTGTAACTCCTCTTACTTTCACACCTTCCTGGTGTGAAAGTAGATACTTAGTGGAGATACTGAGATACTTAGTGGAGGTCTGTTTGCCATGGCTAAACTACAAGCAAACTTATGGGCACACACAATTTGTCAGCAGTAACCTAAGGGCTGGCATATTTAATGTATATGTATATTTAACATATGTGAAAAATATTTGTTTAATGAATGATATTGACAAATGGTAAATTTTAGTATGTATATAAGACGTATTAGATAGATTTTTATATTTATAGGTTTTATTTTGAGGGCTCTTTTGTCTTTTTCATTTATTTTTCTCTATAAAATTACTCTAGAGCATGAGTCTTGTCCAGTTTGTCATCTCTGCCTGCCCACAATGTCTGATATAATACTAGATGCACAGCATGTACTCAATAAAGGTTGACTAAGCATTTAATATACCTTAAAACAGAAATTCAATAAGTGTGCCCTGTTGACCCAAAAGAGTAATGTTTCTCCTTGTGTGTCCAATGAATTATCAAGGGGATCTCAGAGCCAGGACTTCAGAAACAATTGTCAGTATTGAACTCAAGGACATAACTGTTGTCTGAAGGGGCCTGCCCTGGAAAAAGTTCTGGAAAAGTAGTAAGCAGCTGAAGAAATCAGCCCAGACTCAGTCCCTAGAAATGTATGCTGCTTAGATAGATTTAAAGGATGAGATCACCATGATAGCCTCACCTACCTTGATTCCTGTGCATGTCAGGGACCAGTGAGAGCCCCAAAGCCAACACTAGCAATAAAGTCATCTCACAGACAAAAGGGCAAATTTTAAGTGAAAGTTTCAGTCACAGTAACGACACCCTCAGGGCTCAGCTGGAGTGTGAGCCACACAGTCCTGTGGCAACCGTGCTATCCTGCATGTCTCCATGCCTCTTACTCATGATGTGTTTCCTAGGTGCATTTTGCTGACCTCATCACCTATGATCTTCCAGTGGACAGTGTTTAGCTCAAGTCTTGTCTATGTAACCTTAATTTCTTTTTCTTTTCCCTCCATTTACAGCGTGTCTTGACCTTGGCCCAATGACTTGTAACACCTGGCTAAACTCTTTCATCTGCTTGAGTTTCTCTTTTGAACTTACATTGAACAATTCCTACTTGGCCTCCAGAGGTGTGCTGTGTTCATTGGGAAGAAAATGTTCATGTTATCCAAACCTTTTAACCAGAAGCAAGCCAAAGTTGATAAAATTATTCTCTAAAAATGTTTACTTATGGTACTTTCTCACTTAGTATTATGGAACTCATAATATTTTGGTCAAGTGTGAGGACAATGCAGAATGAGAGGGACTGTAATAAACAGCCAAGCTTCATAACATACTAACATTTACCATTTGGATTTTCAATAATTTAATAGATAATCAAAATGAATTTTTATTATTTAGCATCTCTGCTGCTGGATTAACCATCAGAGGTGTAAATGCATCTAATTCAATCACATTTATCATTTAAGGATATTAAGAACATCACTGTTTACATGTTTTATGTTCAACTGTATGCTTGTTATTATGAGCACAATAAATATAATTTTGTAAGAAAAAGAGATAAAATTATATAACGCAAGATGATATCTAAGGATAATGGGATAAAGTTATTAATAGTAACACAGCTTCAGAAAAGAAATTGATTTTAAAATTATCACTGTGGTATAGAAGGTTTTAAAAATTGTGTACCCTAAAAAGAATTAAAATGATTTATGACTAGGTCTTGGCTCTGAAAATCTCTTAAATTTAATAATCTAAATAGCCTGGAAAAAAAATCCTTGCTACTTTATTTAAAAGTTTGATTAAAAAATAGCAAATAGAGTGTGATCATTATAAATACCAAATTGCGTTTATTGAGTTCCTGCCCGCTTTAAAAAAAAAATCATATCAACTTCATTTCCAATTTTAAAAGAAGTTGACTCTAGGCTAGTGAGACGTGTAGGAGTAAAGGCGTTTCACAAGCAAGACTGATGAACTGAGTTCAGTTCAGAGAACCCACCTTCATAGGAGAGAGCTGCAAGTTGTCTTCTGACCTCTTAAGGATGCCCTGGCATCTTTGAGCATGCCTGTACTGTGCTCATTTTCTGCCCTCCTTTGTAATATTTCCCTCTAGGTGTGGCTGTTCGCTCTACAGGTTCCTTGGATCAGGATCTATGTACTTACAAGTCCAAACAATTTTGGTCCAAACAGCTCTATGGGAGAGAATTGCCTTGCTGCTAATGGGGAAACTGCAGCACAGACCATTTCAATAATTTGTCCTAGAATACATAGCTGGAACAATAGAGTCAGAAATTATATTGAATCTGCTTGATGTCAGAGCCTGAGCCCCTAGTTACTCTATTCTGTCTTTGGGAGTATGATATTCCATCTCCCTTGAAAGACCTTCCCACTGCACCAAAATGTACAGAACTCATTCTGGGTATTAATTCAAAACTCTTGTCATGGCTGCGAGGTGCATCTCAGTAGGAACGATCTTGCCTAGCATAGGTGAGAGGCTGTATTGGTTCCCAGCACTACAAAAATTAACCAACACAGAACACACACACGTTCACGAAGGGGTGTGTGGGAAAGCATGAGATAGATAGACAGATAGATAGATAGATAGATAGAGACTGAAAGCTCTTGTGGTGCACTGTATTGTAATTACATGCTATATTATAGCTGTTTGCATTTAGATGCTCCAAATTAGCCAACTAGATGGCAACCTTCATCAAGATAAGCTCTTGTTTGTCTGTATCATGTTACTATTTACTCAAACACTGTATTATATCTAAGTACTGGTTAAGTGCTAGATGAATTAAGTGTAGCCATTTAGAATAAATGTCAGTAGCCTGGTAGTACCACGTGAAATGCTTTGCATATTTCATCATTTAATCCTGGAAGATGCATATAACAAATGAAGAAAGTGAATAAATGGTAAATCAATCTACCAAGGTCAGAAAAGGAGCTAATGACAGTCTGAAACTCATATCCAAATTGCCTGAAACAAACGTTGGTTCCTATCATCTACTGGACTCATATATTAGGGCTTTATTAGGACAAGTTATATTAACAAAATTAGTTTTGTTGCAGGGAAAAGAGTTGACAGAAATTAAATAGAAAGCACTGTGACTGTGTCATTGGAATATATGATGTATCTGAGTCTGTAGAGCTGATGCTGAGGGATCCGCCTGGCTGATAATTCAATAGCTCTAGAGAAGTGTCTATATAAAATAGAGTCTAGATAGATCACTCACTTGGGAGAGACAACAATGAATTTAAAAAGAATATTGCCTGTAATCTTTCTATGGCTACAGCCTTATATATAAATAGTTTCTGATTTCCTCCCAGGTCTCCAGTAAGGCTGGAGATGTGAAACTGCATTTACTTTATTTCTACAGTGTAACTTTTGGTACAGGGGGATGAACCATGGTCCATTGTTACCATATTATCTAAACACAAAAATTTTTGAGCATTTTGTTTTGATCACAAACATCTTGGGAAACATCTTCCCTCAAGTTTGTGTTACTCATTCTCAGCCTACAGTCATGATTTTTCTTGTTCTTGCTTTGTCCTTTCCTGATTGATCTGTAATTTACTTAAGAAGGGGTCAATCAAGCCAAGTCCCAGGGCAGCAAGAGAGATGAGAAGTTCTTAAGAAGGAAGGGATTGTACCCCTGTCGTTTCTCACTGAAGATGACTCATCTCTGGCAAATGCTGGCTTTGTTGAGAACAGATGCTCTCTTGTCTCCATGCCCTTGCTATAGGTGAATAGCATGGTCACCTATGGAAATATCTTTGTTTTCTTGGAATCAGTGTTTTTGACAGTTTGTATGAATGTTATATCAATAGTTAATTGAGTCATCAATAGACAGGAGCAAGACTGACTTTAGTGAATACAGAATTAGAAGAAAAAACTTTCTGACTGCTTTTAAAAATTATATTTAACTACTTATCTCTCTATGGCACCATTTCTTAAGTGGCTAATATATTTGACTCAGGAATCAAAATATAGTCCTATAAATAGGATTATTAATGATGAGGAATTGGAGAGACAGCAGGAGAAAAGCAAGTTGCTGCAGAAGAGAGCTGAGCAAGGCAAAAACCAGGAAGAAATTGTTCTAACACCACACAGGTAATTCTCCATCTTCCATAGCAGGAGGATAAAATGATAGCCATGGGCTACTGACCAGGAGAACACGGTTTCTTTCTGCTCCTTTCAACATTTTTTATGACCGTGGACACTTAGAAACAACACAAAGCACTGGCCATTCTGGTTCACTCATGTGTAAGAACACAATGAAGGCATAAAATTGAGTGGTTGAGAGATACTTAATGACGTGGGAAATGTTAATAAAATATTATAAAGAAATTTAAAAAAACAAACAAACCAGGATGCGAAATGACAGAGCATGACGCAGGTGCTACTCACTTTTCTCATTGCTGTAATGAAATGCCAGACCAAAAAACACCTGAAAGAAGGGAGGGTTTAATTTTAACTTTCCGCTCAGGAAGGGATCCTGTCTGCTGCGCTGAGGAGCACACGGTAGCGCAGGGCTGACCACATTGCTTCAGAAAGCAGCGTGAGGCAAAATGTAGTCAGTGTTCAACCTGCTTTGTCCCCTTCATTTAACCGGCCTCTGGCCCTGAGATGGTGCCTGCAAAACTCAGGGTGGGCCTTCCCTTTTCAGGGAAAGTCCTTGGCGCTCACAGATACACTCAGAGCTAGGTCTACACAGTGATCCCAAATCTTGTTTTTGATCATCGTAAGTATATCCCTTGTCAAATGTAAATATCAAAGCATTCTACTCTGATCCCCAGTGTCTTATTTCATTTCATGATAAAAAAAATGCATTTAATCTATCTCTAAAAGTCCCTTTAGCAGTCCCAACACTACTCAAAAGCCTATTAAAAAACAAAAACAAAAACAAAAAACTCAGCTCTTAGTTTTAAACCCCTATGAAATTAACAAACAAATTAAAGACTTCCAACACATGATGACACAAAGAAAATATTCACATTCCAAAAATGAGGGACGGGGACGTAGCAGGGAAAGCTCGGAGCAAGCAAAACAAAAACCCAGGAGGGCAGATACAGCAGTTCCGGCAGGTCCGTGTCTGACTCCTGGAGCCTGTGATGGACTCTCTGGGCTCCAAAGGGCTTGAGGAGGGCCCCTCCCGCCATCCCTGCCAGCTGGAGCAAATGTTGCCACTTCCTTGGGCTGAGTCTACTCCAGGTCGGCAGTTTTCTTTGGCAGATGTCTCCAGCACTCTATGGTCTCCCTTGCAACTAGGTTTTACCTTCACAGCTTCACAGAACGGCCTTTTGGGGCCTCTTACAGAGATTCTAATCCTTTCACACATTTCCTAGCCTCGGTAACTACCTGGAGCCTCGGCAGTTTCACTCTGGCATCTTTGCACCAGCAAAACCGCTATCATGCAGATGTTTTTGAGTTCTGCTGCATCTCCAGATGTAGCCTGGCTACCCTGGACCAAAGGGTGATGGTGTCTGTGCGGCTTACAGCTGAATCTGAGCAGGTACTCTCAACGGTTGTTTTGAGCAGGGAATGCCTTCAGCTCGCCGTGGAAGTAAACTTGCGTTTTCCCAAGCACTGGGCTTCTCTTCGTGGTGTTAATCTCTTTAACAATTACACAAGCTCTGTCTGTATCCTTCTTGTCCCCAGTTTTATAGTTGCTCATACTCTTTCCTCCCTCAAGTTCATATATATGTGATATATATATATATATATACACTTTTTTTTTTCCAGCCTCAATCACGTTACCAGAACACAGGCATAATAAAGTCAGATTCTTTGCCAGAACAGCTTACTGGCCTGTAGCCCAGTTCCCAATAGAGTCCTTGTTCCCCTCAGACCGCGCAGGCTGGGCTCCCACTGTCCACTTCTCCTCCAGCATCCCAGCCTTCCACGTTCACACCACGATGGCCCAGTGAGCTCTGCTTACGGCACCCTAGGTCCTCTGTAGCCAGACCCTCTGAACTTTCCACATCCCCCTGGAACCCCGTGCTGCAGGCCTCAGAGCCACACCGTAAAACACGTGAGGATGGCAACGCCACTTTCCAGTGCCAGTTTTCTGTATCAGCCCTCTTCTCCCTGCTATGACAAAATGCCTGGCAAGGACGACTCAAGGATGGAGGAACTGATCCCGGCTCACAGTTCACAAAGGGAAGGCATGGCAGCCGGAGCTCAAAGCACGGGTCACCACCTCTGTAGTCAGGAAGCAGGATGGGAGATGCAGAATGGCGCTCAGCTATGCTTCTCCTTCTTCTTCCACTCAGGACCTCGGCCCACGAAACAGTGCTGGCCACAGTCAGAGTGGATCTTCCTTCCACAGTTAAATGCTCTCCGGAAATGCTCTCACAGATGTGCCCAGAAGGGTGTTTTCTTGTTGATTATAAATCTAGTCAAGTTACCAATGAAACGTCATCATCACTAGAAACAATCAGATGCGAAGTCACACACACACAAATAATACGCAGACAGGGACCATCAGTACCAAAACATCAGTGGCTTCAGGCTAGGAGTCTGTGGATAGGTTAGCTCTTCTTCTAAGAGGCTGGAGAGACGGTCACTCAGCAGTTAAACTAACTGTCTGGTCTCCCAGAGGACCTGGGTTAAATTCCCAGCACCTTCATGGTAGCTTATAACCACCTGTGGCTCAGGTCCAAGGTCTCCTTCTGGCCTCTTCTGACACCAGGCATGCGTACAGTGCACTTATATACATGCAGGCAAACACTCAGACACATAAAAGTTAAATTAAACAAATACATCAGCTGCGAGCCCCTTGTTCAGAAGTAGAGGAGCAAGACAAAAGAACTCAATGGTATTTTTGTAGACTTTTGTCTCATTATCACTTTGTTTCAAAAGTTAAAAAAATTCTTCAATGTGTTTTTGTGTATTCCCCAACTTTTAAAATAACTAACATATGTTATCTTTATAATCATAAAATGCCAACAGTAATTTGTATTTTTAAAAGAAAAGATGAAGATGTGTGGAAAGAGAACTGTGTTTAGCAAAAAAAAAAAAAAATCCAAAAAACTGATGAAGCATCCTAAGGCCTAAAACCAAAATAAAGCAAAGCAAAACAATTCTCTAGAACCCAGAATGAAGTGTGCAGAGACATAGAAGCTTACACAAAGTCCATGTTGAAATACCGGCAGGTGTGCGTCTAAGTACCCTTTGGTATGGTAATAGTTAATAAAAATTTAAAGGAAGGAAAAAATAACAAAATACTTCACAGTGTTAACTAAGTATTTGAGTAATCAACCCCGACTTTTTAGTATTCTCATCTTTTCTGACGCTTTTAAGAATTCCTTTATGAGAGTATTTGATTTACAATGACATATAATAACAATTTTTTTCAAAGAATAAGTCTCTCTACCCAACATAATACATTTTTATGTTAAAAGAATTATCTAAGATCGACGAAGTACCTTTGAAACCGCTAGAAACCAGGTGGAACGGTTGGGTTCCATTTTTCTTCTATATTGAAATCAATTAAAGAAAGCCTTTAATTACCCTTTGGAACTTATGCAGATTCTTAAACTAAATTACCACAGTTTTTTAATTACATTTAATGACAAATTAATTAGAGAAGTGGGATTGGTGAGATTATAATACTGCCAAGATTTTTTTTTCACATAGAGGCTTTGGCAAATACACATGGATTGAGTTTTTGCTTGTGTGTCCTCAGAAGGAAGGAAATCATGAGACTCACGGCTAAGATGAACAATAATCCTGCAGACTTTTAGATCCCAAACTTGAACCTGCTGAGACTTCGAAGCAGTTTCATAGCTAACGACCAATCAAACCCAAAAGAGAAAAGAAAGAAGAAACTTATACAAAGTCCAACATTTGAGCTGAAGTGAGATTATAATTTGCAAACTCACTTAAGGAAAAAAGAGAGAGAAAAATATTTAAATAATCTCATAGGAAGTTGCTTCAGCTTCTTGGATGGGGTGTTTGTGTTTATGCTCATGTTCAGAGGCCAGAGAAGCTGGGGTCTGCTTCATCACTGTCTTAGTCCCTTGAGACATGGTTTCTCTTTGAATCTGGAGGTAGATTGGCTGGCCAGAAAGCCCCAAGGTAGTCTCTAGTCTCCTCCCAACTCCTCTCCCTGTGTGACAGGTATGCACACTACCATGCCTGGCTTTTTACGTGGTTTCTGAGGATTTGAACTTGAATCCTCCTGCTTCCGCAACAAGTCCTGTTTCCCTCTGAGCCACCTCATCAGCCCTATTTTAGCTTTTTTGATACAAACCTAAGTGATAATAAGCTGAAGAATGTTTCCTATTTGAATGTTGGAGCTTACCCAGGAATATTTGGTTGAAATTTTCAAAATACATTGTCCCTTGAGTCTTGGTTTCCAGCCACGTTGACTTTAGTATAACTCCTCTGCAAGGAAATGTGCAAACTTTAGGCATAACCCCTAAAGCTGTAAGGACAGGAAGCCCTTCCCTCCCTCACAAGCCTGCTGTGTCCCCTCCAGCCTTCCCTAACCCTGCACCACCACTGTTTTGGTTGTCCCTGACTTCTTTCACTGAGCATATGGTTTTAAAAATGTTTCCTGCTGAGCCTTTTTGCCACGGACACATATATTCAGGATAAATATAGCCATAGTTTTTAAATGTTTTCTGTTGTTTCTGTGATTTATGGGCTTTTTCTTTTTTGAAGGGTGGCATTTTTGTTGTTGTTGTTAGATCTTTGAAAGAGGATCGTTTTCTGTAACCCAGGTATTCTGGAACTTTTTGTGTTTCTGCTTCATTCTCCTGCGTTGATGGGGAAGGTTTTGTTTTGTTTTGTTGTTGTTTTTTTTTTTTCCTTCTATTGCACGCCACGATTTATTTACTTATTTTGCCTTTGTTGATGGCCGCCTAGGCTGATTGCAGTGTTTATCTGTGATAAATAAGGTTGTTGTGTATCAGGCTTTGGTGCGCATGTTTCAATTACTTTTGGATTAAGTACCTAGATGCGGAATTGCGGAGCTGTAAAGTAAATATATGTCTAGCTGTTTCTACAAAACATTCAAATACTTCTCCAAAGTAGTCATACCGTCTCTTCTTGAGCCACAACTGTGTGCCACCTCTGCTAGCCTGTCCTTTGCTGGAATTTAGCAGTCACTCTTTCATGGTAGCTATTGTCGAGATGTACAATAGGCTGTAATTCTTTCTTCTCAAAGGCCCTTCTCTGGTCCATGCATGAGGACAATCCGTCCTCGTGAAACAAGTTGGCAATCATTTATTCTTATTGTATTTTCTGAAACTGTAGGAAACTTCCATTCTGCTGTAAACAACAGTTTCGAAATATTTGACATGGATAAAGCAACCAGCCATTGGTTGTCCACTGCTACACGGTCTGAGCCACAAGTGCCAAAGTGCATCTTGCCAGCATAACAAGTTGTAGGTCATAGGTTTTGTGGCTGGGTTCATGTCCCACTCCCACCACTGCGAGCCTAGCCTAGTTACAGAAGATGGCTAGTTCAGGCTCCACATCCTCCACTATCAGGAGTCCTTGCTAAGGACAGCCTCACAGATTCAAGGTCATTTTCACTGAGTATACTGGAGGCTTAGATTTTTCACCAAATCTACTTTATTTAGGGTTCTTAAGCACCTTTACCTCTTTTCCAAGCTCCCTGAAACCTTAGGTAGGAGATTAGTAAGAAAAAGGGCTGTAGCCTTCTTCTATCTAATTCCTGTTGATTAGGGTTGATGGGTCATTAGGGGATCACCAGACTCAGTCGTCAGGGTACCAACAGTCCAGTCCAAAGGTCAAAAGGAAGCAGCAACACAAAATCAGTGAAAGCTGCAAGACTCAGTTGGATTACCCAGAGAAGCTCTCTGGAATGTTTCTCTCTGCAAAGTCAAGTGTTGAAGCATGAAGATCAGCGCAGTGATGAGGTTCTAAAAAGTGATGTCTCACTGTGTCTGGGCCTCTATATATCTCCTCTCCTCAGAGTTACTCGCAATGTTCTCAGCTGGCCAAAGCCATGACCCTCAAATGAGAGAGCAAAACATCATGTGCCCTCTCACAAGCCAACCTACTGTAAAACATGGCGTGCCCAGCTTGCAGTAAACATCACATGACCAATCTGAGTCCAGAAACTTCCACTTCAGTATGCATTGTCCATTTTTAAGTTAAATACTAATAGTGCATAACAAAGAATGGAGAAAATAAGTTAACACGGCATTTCTGCAGAAAGGGTGCTTTTCCAGTCAGGCTCTTGTGGAGAGGGTAGAGCAAGTGAGTTGAATCTAGAGTTGATGCTTCAATAGGATTTGCCAAGGTTGGAGGGTGGGAATAAGTCATTCCCTACAGTGTAGCTCAAGATATTAGTAACTGGAGAGGCTCCAGGTTCCTCTCCTGCCCCGCTTGCCTTCCGGATACTGATGCACCTGCTCTTCGTGGTATTATCCAAGCTCTGAGAGCCTTATCTTGGCACTGGGAGGCCTTCGTGCCCATAGGTTCCCTTTCATTTCTGCTTTTCTGTTACACTTTAGTGTGTCTGTGTGTTTCGGCAGGGTGGGGGTTGACAGGCTAGCTTGTCATTGAGGAATTCTCTTCCTTCCCCAGTCTCCCTTCAAACTGTAGCTTGTGCTTCCTAGAGATAGATATATTTCTTCATTTTCTTGTCCTTTTCTCCACCATCAACAAAGGTCTGTGGAAAAGATCTGAGGGGAGCAAACTCTTCCTCTGTGAGGGGCTTTTGGGGTTCCCTGAGTCACCATGATAGCTTGTATTTTGTCTTTAAAACTCATGGCCATTTTCCTCTTACTGGATCTGCAGCAGCTTCCTCCTGTTCCGGCTGTTCTTCAGGTTGGAGAAGCTGAGAAGCTCTTTTTGAGTTTTAGTTCATGAAGGCTTTTGCATGCTCAGCTCCCTTTCGCTTAACTGAAAATGTGTACTTAATGTTGCTGAGTTTGCCTTGGTAGGGCAGGGACGGTGTTTCCAGTCACATTCTGCATCCTGTGCCTCTGGTGGAGGTCAAGAACTAAAAAACATCTCAGCAGATAAGACTGTTTCTTATGCCTCCTATATGCTAGTAAGTCCTTGAGCTAAAGTCACGCTTCTTCTGTGTCTAGGCGGGACTATGATGGATTTAACTTGGGTTTGATTGCAATGCCATCAATCTTCTCTTGAAGTTCCTTTCAATATAAATAGAAACCCCAAACCACCAGAGAGATTATGCCTAGTAGCAGTTAACCTTACTCTAAACCGGTTCCTTGTCCATGGCCTATGACATACTCCCTTCCCAGTGCCTCTTACCTTGATTTCTGTCACTCCGACTCCTCTCTTCAAATCCCCTCTGCATGCTGCTAATTGTCTGCCTCCAAACTCAGCCCTGTCCCTGGCATTCACAGCCTTCACTGACTCTCTGAAGAGCTTACAGTAAATTTCATGATGTTGTATTTCTATAATTTCCTCATTCTAAACCATAGATGTAATTTTTTTTAAGATATGGTGTCATGTATTCCATTCAGGTTTTGCCTCAAACTGCTGTATACATAAGTATGACTTTGAACTTCTGATACTCCTGCAAGTGCTAGGATTGTAGGCATCTGACTTAATTATGACATGCTGGTGATAAAATCCAGGGCTTCATGCATGCTAAGTAGTAAGGACCCACATCCCCAGCTCATATTTATAATTGCTTAAAATCTCAAATCCTCCTGCTATTAATTATGCTGTTCAGTATCAGAAAAGTTGATTTAATAAATTTGAGTAAATTGGGGAAGGTAGGTTTTTGTTTGTTGTTTGTTTTTGTTCTTTTATAAATTGCCTTGTTCCTGTCATGGGTCCATCATGGAAGCCTCAAGTTACCACTGTTCCTCTGTTCTGAGAAGCTGTGGTATCTCTGTGTTCCCTTCAGTGTGGGCTTTACAGTGTTCTTGCTGCTATGAGTTCTTTTCCCTGGCAACACTGCCTGAGCTATAAATCATCACAGAAAAGTACCTGGCTAGTTCATTTCACAGCTTACAAGAAATCTCCCTTTTTTCCCCCCAAAGAATCTTTTGTTTGTCTGTTGTAGAATTCAGGCATTAACTTCCTCAAGCAACCCAGAAGAGAAGGAGGATCTATGTAAGATTCCTCAATAGGTAAGCTGTCATCTCTCGTCACACACTTTTGTTTATGGCTAGTGAAGGGCAATGATTCCAGTTGCATTCAAGTGGGAAAAAAATGCAGAAAACTGCTCACTGCAGGTGACAGTGCATACTTGTATTTTCCTGGCTTTTGCTAGAGAACTGAAAGTAAACAAATCTTAAGGGTTTGGAGCTCAATGAATTCATGCAAAATGAATACATTTGTGTAACTTACACCTACATGTGAGAACATTGCCAGTGTTCCAGTGTTCCTGTTTATCATTTCTCCAACCTTATCCTCCCCAAAGGTAACCACAGTTGTGACTAATTTGTTGCTTTAGACTTTAGGAAGAAGGGGATCATACACTGTGATGGTGGGAATTTGGTTTTTCTACTCAGCATTTATGAGTTAGGCTGATTCGTGCTGTTGAACTTAGTTATGGTCTTTGCACTTTACTTCTGCACAGTAACCCATTGAATGAATACCACATAAATGCAGGCAGCTGCCCAGTTTGGGCTAGTATGAACAGTGTTATTCCGAACATTCCTGTATATGTCTTCCGGTTCATAAATGTGTGTATTTTTAGTATGTTTCTGAGACAGGAATTGCTGAATCCCAACTGCTACTGTGAAGCAGGTTTCTCCAGGCTTGTTTGGAGGTTCTGTGTAGAATGCAGTTCCCCATTCACCCTAGACTGAAGAGTGCCTTCTCTTCCTCTAGTGGGGAAAGCTGTTCCTTCAGCCCACCTTGAAGCTTTTGGAAGGACACCGATGGAATGAAGAAGGAATAGTGGAAGAGAGAGGGGATGCCAGCCTGGCCAGCCAGATCAGTTGAGTTAACCCTGGAGATATCACATTCATATCACCCCCACATCTAAAATTTTCTGCCATACCTTAATGCATGCATTTTAGCTTTACATTAATGCCCAAGGTTTTAAAGCAAATGAATTCTTGCATCCTTTTTCCTGCTCTACCATAAAACACTTATATGGGAACTGTAACTGGCTTAATAGTAGTTGACCCTGAACTTAAAGATTCAGTTGAATCTCAATAGTAAACCATTGGAATGTTCTGCATAGCACTAAGTGGAAACAGAGGGTCCTTTTCTGTAGCTCCCCATCAAAAGATTTCTGAACACCTACATATGGTTTAAGATTTGAACCTGGGATTACAAAAATATATATAGTTGGACTTCTACTCTCCAAGAGGTGTCTACAGGAGCTGATGACTCTTTTCCAGCACTCCCTGTCTGCCCGCCTAGTGCCCTGTACCTTTGCTGACACTTGCTTTGGCCTAGGGGTACACACACAGCAGATTGGCAGCTATAAAGGTTATCGACAGCACCGAAGGCAGCATCCCCTGGCTGCAGGCAGTTTTCCTCCCCTTCTCTCTACTGAAAACTATCTGTAAGAAGGATGCTCTTCCCTCATTTGACAAAAATATAATGATACAAACAAAAGGATTCTCCAGCCCAAGGAATGGTGGCACATTCACTTTTCACATCTTCCTTGTGTTTCAGGAAAGAATATCTGCACGCATGTGTGGAGTAGGATTTTTTCAGACATTTCTACTGAGATACTGGAAATGCTCAGTTCTTTACTGCACAGCAGCGCGTATTAAAGTAGTACGGGAAAAAAACACTATTGCTTAACATAATGTGCTCTAAAGCCTTGTGCCTTAAAGCTCTCAAAATATACACTTAGGCCCCTTACTGGTATATTAAAGAGGTTTTGTTGTTGTTGTTGTTTGTGAATCGACTTCTTGCATCTGTACATTTCAAAGCCTAAGAATACTGTAGGAAGGAAGTTCTCTGTAATTTATAAAAATAGAGAGCAGTGGTTTCTAGTAAGACAATTATTCTCATGTAAAATTACTCATTTAGATGTTTCCATAAAGAAATAAAAGATACCCAAAAGTCTTTTTTATAGCCATCACTATACTTACTCCCACTTGTGGTCAAAAGGAAGTGAGAAGTATGCAAGCAAAATACAGTTAAGGAGGGGACAGCTCTGCTCACCACCAAGTCGTCCCAGCCTGTATGTCAATGAATTCACATTAATCTGGAGCTCTCAGTGCATGTGGTACAAATCCGAAGGAAAAGTAGGTTAAGTGGGGACAGAATTCACTGACTCATATGAGTGGGGAGGCTTGCTGTAGGTAAGATGGACAATGATCCTCCTCTGAGCTCCCTTCCTGCCCTGCATACCCTTAAACAGGACCCCGTGTTTCAAGCCCCAAACTGAAAAAACTATTGTAAAGGATTCTGGATGGCTCAGGCTCGACCACATGTCACTGCAGAACCAGTTAGATGGCACAGGGGACATAGGTACTGTTGTTTCAAGTCAGTGAATTCTTCAGTCGCCAGATTCATCAGAATCATTCGCTCAGGGTCGGTGGCCAGATTCACTAGAATCATTTGCTCAGCAAGAGGATTTGCAGTTGCTTAGCACAACGCTCTCAAGTATTCCCAAGTGACATTTTCTAGGGAGACTTAAAGAAATGTCTGTTCACCCAACAGGGAACCTATGCCAGACTATTGTGTAGTATTTTTCTCTATAGCCAGTCAATACACAGAAAGTTTCAAAGAAGGCTCATTAAGACCTAGGACATTCTAAAGAGAGGTTCCAGTGCTGTAGTCAGGAAGTACACAACTCAGAAAGCTCAGGACATCCCTAAATCTTAGGACATGCACAAAACATTCCCCCAAAGGTCAGATAAGCAGAAAATACTGCTGGGGAGACCAAGGTGATAGCTGAGTTTCTTGGGACTCTCTGATCTGTCAAGCTATGCACAACTTGTGCAATCAGTGCCAGGATTCCGCCCTTGTGAGTTGTCACCCATATAGCTTTCAGCAATATAGCTACTTTGGGATCATTCCTGATCCCTTACATAACCCTAATACAAGTTGGATTTTGGTGGTATCTTTAACTTGGTCTGTTGTAGATTCCCTATCAGGGGATTGTGGTGGGTGGTGGCGATAGATGTCTATTCACAGACCAAAGCTTCTAAGTATAGCTTGGTACACCAATATATTGGGGTTAAAGGAACATGGGTTACCTCTAGGAGCACAGGAAACTTAAGATAACTGCACACTGGAAGTTCACTCCAGAATGGATGACTTATGAATGTTGAATTGTTGGAGCTTCCTGCCCAACATGCAGGCAGCTCCCCTGAAGAATTTCGTTTGTTTGTTTGTTTGTTTTTGTTGCTTCTTCTTCCTCTCCCTCCTCCTTGTCCTCCTCTTCTTTACCTGTATATATAACCTTGGGAAATTCCTTCTGACTCTTAGAACTTTTTGGGCTGAGTCCATCTTCCCTCCAGGAGGCAATGCTTCGATTTTTGGGAACTAGCTACACAACAGTTTATGACTACAGCATAGCTGTGATCTCCAGTTAAGTAAAATAGGCCTGTTTATAGATAATGCACTTCTTAAGGACCCCTAAATCATCCCAAAGGTTCTCATTTCCAGGAGTAAAGCTAATCCAGTGAACTCAATCCCATTTCCCCAGTCTTTGTATTTGTAACACATGAGTTAAACAACCAGTTAATACACCTTAAGAAAAACAACATAAAAATCTTTAATTCTCTGAACACCAGACAGGCAGCCACTGAAAAACCTCCAGGTATACAGGACAGGATAGACTGCCTGGATTTGCTAGATAGTATGGTTTGTTTGATGTCATCTATCAAAGCAGGTATTTGTCTGTGAAACTTCTAGTCTAGTGAGTGGTACCAGATCATCTTTAATGACAATGACATTCTAATTTAAAAAAAAAAAAGGCACCAGTAATGACAACACAGAGCTCTCTGTGCCAGGCACTCACCATGTGTGTTCCAGAGATCTTATTCCAAGCATGGATTATTATTATACCATTGTGCTATCATCAAACTTAAGGCAGATGTTAAAGGGCCTCTCCACAGGTCTATAGCCAGAAAGGGGTAAAGGTGAGATTATAAACCCAGCCAGGCACTCACGGATCACACCATGTGACTGTGGATAGGCAAGTACCCACTCTTTACCTGTGTATAACTCATCTGGGTTGGACTGAGGTTTAACAGTTCAGCACAAAGCATGGACAGGGGGGGCAGTGGTAGAGACTGAAAGTCCCTTTATTTTCAGTAAACATAACACAGATAGGACTAGTTTTAAATAATGTGCATTCTAATGGGACATGCAACAAACTCAAACATTTTCAAGGACACCTGAAAGGGAATGAGGGAACTGTGAGTGGAAGAATACGGTATCACATCCAAGGCTGAGGACACAAAAAGAGGTCAGAGTGAAGAGGCAGGCCAGCGAGGCGGTGGTTAGTCTGGAGTGTGTGATGAAATATACACAGGAGCGACGATGTTCCTAGAGGTCACACTGGGCCCTCAGTCTCCCTGCAGTATCACCAGATGTTGACATTCACGTAGCTGAAGAAGCAGTCTTCAACGTGTATGAGGAACAGGGAAAGAATGTAAAGGTCTGGAAGGCTGCTACACTAAGTTACAAAATATGGTAACTCATGGGAGACACTGCAGGCCTTTACAGCCTGCAGGGAAAACGATCCCGGTGAGGGAGAATGAAACTAAGTTCAGCCCGAATTAGGTAACCAGTGCTGGGTCAAGACTTTTTGGAGTCTGACATAAGCTTGGTTATTTTTTGCCATATTTAAGCACAACACAATTCTGGAAAAAAGTTTTTCTGATAACAAGCCAACCCTGTGAGTACAGCAAAGCTTCAGACATGCTTACATTGAAGCTCTAAGATGGGGTCTGGCTGTCTTAGAAACAACAATGGTCTAGGAGAATGACTAAGGTAAACTAAATGCCTGTGGAAGTCAGGATTTGGCTTGGCCCTAAGATAACATAGAAGTCAACTTAGGCTGTTTTATTAAAGTACAAATGACATCTCTCATATGCATGGATTTTATGGCCCAGAAATAACGCTCAAGGTTTTAGGGGGAAAGAAGTAAGTAAAACATAAATTCCGAGACCAGTGTAGAGCCTGGCTCATCAGCGAAGGATCCCAGGTTATAAAGCACATCCACTCCCAACCCTCCAGGAGGACAGGTTAAACATCTCTTGCCTTTGAAGGATGCCTGCGAGTTTAACTTTCTTGGCTTCTCTAGGGCATATTTGTGTGCACAAGTACTTTTTGCCCTCTCCAGTAAATGGCCTGCAAAAGGAGTGCTGGAGCTCTAAACCCTCTCAGGGTACAAACACCAATGAAGCCAGAGAGGATACACTGTCAGTCAAGTCAATGAGAACAGTGTAAGTAAGATTTTGAAAGTCAAGAACTCATTGGTGGGAGCCTGCTGTGAGAAAGGGCCTACTAGTGAAGTCTCTGCAACATGCCTGCCTAAGCGTGAGCTCAACAGGAATGATCCAATGGACATGCCAGCATGGACGGCGAAAAGCCCACAAAACCTCAAACCTATACAAAGAACGACAGAGAACTAAGGAATGCTGAGAGTGGGACAAACAGTCTTCCCCAGGGAAGAGCTCACCAACTGGTTGTCCAACACCAAATAGTCAGCCCTGAAAACATACAAGTAACACTGTACAGACTGAGCAGTTGTGTTTAGAAATCTCTATGTATAGACATGTACATATATGCAAGCAATAATAATGAAAAAGAGACCATGAATTTGAAAGAGCAAAGAGGGGCATGTGAGAGGCTTTTAGAAAGAAAAGGGAAGAAAGGAATGAGGGAATTATATTATAATCTCAAAAATAAATTCAAAATTCTAAGAAAATTCACTGGTACCTACAAAAGTCTTCTCCCTCTGCCCCTCCTCACCCGGCAACACACTGAAGTGGCAGGAGAATCAGGTTGTTTCTGCTTAAAAGATATATGCATCTGGAAAAATCTTAAAGGCTCTAAATAGTAAGAAATACAAGAAAAATGATGGGAAACGGCTTTTTGTCATACCTATATCCCACCTAAATGTCCTTCCTATGTGGCTACTTTAATATTTAAAAAGAAAAAGAAAAGGTTAAGTGCTATTTTAGGTGAGATAAAAGAAAGGGATCATAAAAAGCCAGGCAAAGAGCTCGATTTTTCTTTTAAGTCCTTCCTTTGTGAAGGGGAAGAAAGAGGGCTGAGTGCTTACTTTGTGTTTTTATTTCGTAGTCCGAGCTCTGTAAAGCAAGTACTATAAGAATCCTTCAGAAGAATAGGAAAAGAAAGGGGTTAAGTTTGCTCGGGCTCATCCAACTAGGTGCAAGGAGCTGCCAGTCAACAGGCCGTCAAGGGCTCTCCCATCCCCAGTCCTGCTCTGGAGGGAAGCTGATCTGGAATAAAACTTGGGTCTGACAGGAAACAACTTCAAGACCTGAGTCCTCTGGCATCTTGGACTTCACAGTCTCCACTTACGGACAAAGCCAGTTCTTAACGGGTGGAAGAGTTAAACAAGTCCATTTGTTTCTTCGTCCTTTCTGAGGGCCAGGCTACAGAACGTAGGAAACCAGGTGGTGAGGTGCCAACAAGTTAACCGATGAGACGTTCTGAAGAGATGAGAGAGTCTGAACAGCAGTGCAAGCTGGGTGGGCAGTGGTCACAGCATGCTTCAAGAAGAGTCTTTAGGCACAGCTGTAAAACAGCTGTAAAGAGGACGTGAGGGGTAGTAAGGACTGAGAAAGAGAACTTGCAGGCCTTCCAGATAAGGAAGGTGCTGGATTGACGGCCTGCGCCACTAAGTCCCACTACAGTAATACCCACGCTTTGCTACAGCTGTCCCTCTGCTCTTTAAGGTGGACAAGTGCCAGCAGGCCATAGTGCGGGTGTGGTAAGAGACCTGCCCCCCAGAAGGTCCCAGGTAACGCTTAGCTCCACAGTAATAACTATAGTTACATACACTGAAAAAGTTACAGTGAAGAAAATCCTAAGTCACATAAAAAAACTGGAATTGCTTCACAGGTCATTCATGTACTTCATGATTATGCTTTTTAAATGATTTATTAAACCAAATTAAAATTAAATATACACCTCCTGGCCTTGACCTAATGTTAAGCTGATAGAGAGCACTAACCACAGCAATGCTCCCGTGTGAAATTACCCAGCAGCCCCGAGAACAGATGGGTCTGGGTGAGCCACACATCTTGAAGCAGGATCACTCACTACAAGCAAATCTCTCAAGAGGGTGACACACTCAGCTCCCCCCAAATACCCGACAGAAACCCAAAGACGTAGGTTGTCAGAAACCCCACTGTGAAAAACGGAAAAGGTTTATTTATTTTGGCCTCTGGTTATAAATAAAAGCCACTAATAATTATGGTAATTTATAATAGACATATAGAAAAATTAAAAAAAAAAAATCATTGACTCAATGAACATTTGTTCCTTTTATTCACAAAACATAAGACTTACCCCACTGTTGAGACCCTTTTCTTTATGATTTTACACAAAGGATCTTGAGACGTATTAATTATAAAACATGTCAAAAAGAAACACCTTTAAAATTTACAAACGGGTACTTTATACAAGAGTTCTCTATAAAATCCACCAATGTAAAAAAGACGTTGGAGCTGAGTATAAGGCATGTTCAGTTGTAGTTAGAACTATTTTTGCTTCGCTGGAGACTTCTCTCTCCTCTGGTCCTGGTTTCTCTTTGATTCTCTAGAATGTTCAGAGTGTCTGCTAGATTTTTCCCGTCTCTCAGCACCGTTCTGATACCTGTCGTCATCACTTTTATGACCTGAATGTCTTCTCCTTTCCCTTGACTTGGAGCGATCTTTTCTTCTAACATTTTCACTGTCCTGGTTTCGGGTTCTTTGCTTCTCATTGTCAGAAAAAGAGGCTCTCCTCTCCCGCCGCTTCTTCTTTGGCTCACCACGCTTGTCCTCCAGCTCTCTGTGTTCATCTTGGTGCCGGCCATTCCCAACTCTACTGTGACTATTTTCTTGGCTTCTGTCCGCCATGTACTTGGCCGAGGGATCTCTCCAGTCTGGATCTCGTGAGTTTTGAGCTCTGTGTCTTTCAGACCTCGCTCTCTCAGTCCGTCCTTCCTGGTGCCTTTGTTCCTCCCTGCCTCCTTCTCGCCTCTTGTCACGTGTCTGGTGGCCCCTGGTTGATTTATCTACCTCTTCGTTTCTGGCCTTCCATTGTCTCTTTTTTCTTGCACCTTGAGCTGCATGCAAACAATTAATTAGTTTTTATGTTAATCTAATTTAACCATAATTTAACAATAACATTTACCAATTTACCACAGGGCACTAATATTTGTGTAAACTGAATGTGAAGCCAAACTGAAAAGCCTAAAGACAGACTATTTTAAAAGATGACTAAATTTTAAAATATGTCCTTATTAATTACTAAGTAACTACAGTTTCAAACTCAACTTCTCATAGGAGCTTTCTATAAACTATAGCAAAGGAAAAACAATCCATCAAATTAGAAGCAGCATACTGCCACTTACAGACTCTGACCCAACAGAGCTTCTCGTCAATGAAGCTTTGATGAAGGCATCCCCGTGCATAATCACGAAACATGGCCACCCCCAAACCACTTCCTACTGGGAGGTGTGTTTATGCCACAGGTGTGTTTCCACCAAAAAGCCCCGCTCAGTGAACAGTGCTGCTTTCCAGTGTTCTCACAGTCGCTGGCCATACAAGTAAGAGCTGGGTTATGACAGTTACAGGCTGAGAGCTATGGACGCTTGGTTTCTGGCAAAAACTTCTAAAGAGACCACGAGCAATTCAGTTTTAATGATATAATCCCACACATAAAATAAAGGAAAATAAATCACCATTTTACGTTAATTTTAGTCACTTGTTATTTGTGTTCATGAATCAAAAGCACGAGATGACTAAAATTTCACAAATCCTGTAACTACAGAACGATAACACAACAGGAAATCACTTCTTGACTTGACTCTACAACAAATGTCAGGGTACCAACCCCTCTTTCTATGCTAACTGACTCTGGATGGCACACGGTATATGGGCTGCAGCTGCCTGAGCAGAAGCTTTCTGACTCAGTGCTAAGCCCATGCTCTGGCTCGTTCTAACCCCGCCAGGGCTCTGCCAACAGTACACCCCAGCCATGCAACAACGCCATGTCTGCTTCTCCGTTTTCTAATTTGGAGGCAGTTCACACTGCTTTCATACTATCTAATACTTTAATAATGAAACAGTTCTCTGCTAAAATTGTATGATAAGGCAAATTAACTTTGAATCAGCAAACTTTCTTCCTGCAAAATTCATGCAGAGCTATTATCTGTCCTCAAAATGGATGCCGTAACATATACTCTGGAACATTCAAAAAGCTGTAAACGAACAGTGCTTACATTACTTCAATCCAGGAATCGAGTTCCTGTGAGCAAATGGACTCCTGTTCTAAGCACACAGAAAGAACATGAAGAGCCCCACAGTTCTGACTGTCAGACAGCATGTCAAGTATGTAACAGGACAGGGAATCACAATATCTGCCATCCAGTCTAAACTGAAGAGGGAGGCTGGCACCGCGAAGCAGGCATTGAAGTACAGTAAAAACTTGAGATATACAGTCAGAGGAGCTGGAGACAGCGGTTTAAGTGTGTTCGAAGGCACGGAAGCTCGACAACATGTGTGATTCTGGGGTGAGAGAGGTACTCAGGAAAGGGTGGGAGCGTGTGAAAACAAAGTGAACTGAGAGCAACAACTCCAAGGATCAGAGTGAAATGAGCGCTGGCAGGACGGTCAATGGGTAAAGAACATTGCCAAGAATCATGACCTGAGTTTTCTCCCTATGTCCCACATGACAGAGGTGAATCAAATCCTGAAACTTGCCTTCTGGTCTCCACAAGTTCACACCATACAGGTGGTACATGTATACACACACACACACACACACACACACAGAAATTGTAATGAAAATATCTTTTAAAAACATAAAATGATTTGAATGAAAACACTGGAGTGTAACCCACATGAGAATACAGGCATAAGTTGGTGATATGAAGATGAGGCCAGGTAAATAAACAAGGGAATAGTTTTTCTTGCAGAAATTCAATTACTCATCCAAAAAGAAAAATAGATAAATCATCATTAGGCAAACACCAGAAAATGGCTCCAAAAATGACTGCCAAAACGATTGAGAATTAAATGATATCCCTACAAGACAACTGATTTAATAGGTGAAGTGTTTATCCGAAGACACTCAACACACATGTTCTCAACTTAGTGCTGATGGTTGATGTTAGTAAATTACGACATGCCAGAATGTATGAGTCCCTTGAGAAGATGCAGTAAGAGCAGGACATTTCCATGACATTCAAATCTGGTGGTTTGAATGAGAACGGCAGACCCATATATTTGAATGCTTGGTCCCTAGGTGGTAGAACTGTTTGGGAAGAGGTAGATGGATGGCCTTGTTGGAGAAGGTGTGTCACTGGGGGGTGGGGGTTTAAGGCTTCAAAAGTCCATGCTGTCTACCTCAGGCTTACAGATAAGGTTTGCACATTCAGCTATGGCTCCAGCATCATGTCTGCCTGCTGCCATGCCCCCTGCCATGACGGTCACGGGCTCAACCTCTCACTGTAAGCCCCAGTGAACTCTTTCTCCTATAAGTTGCCACGGTCATGGTGACTCTTCTCAGCAAAAGTAACTATGATATCAACTTTTATCCTGTTCTTTAGAGAATATCGACACTGAAGAACTTCAATATAAGTGATAAGAAGCTTCAAAAATGTCAAAGGAGTATGGGAGCCCTGACAGACCACTGAAATGTAAACAGGTTCCTGAAAGAAGAAAAAGGACCCTGGTGTTCTGAGTCATTCATCTACTGCTTTACTCTTCGTGAAATTCAAATGAGATCTGCTTATAGTACTGTTCACTGTGAATTTTCACATTCATCGATAATTACATTGCTAATATGAGAAGCCAACACTGGGGGGAGTTGGGTGGGGAGCATATGTGGATTCTTTCTCCTGTAATCTTCTTGTAAGTATGAAGTTAGTTCAAAATGAAACCTTATATTTAAAAAAATAAAGAACTACTTAAAAAAAAACAAAACAAAAACCAAAAAAAAAAAAAACAAAAAAAACAAAAAACCCAAGAACCAAAATGGCTCCACATTAAAGGAAGGCAGAATTAGAGAGAAGTGAGCTATGTCATACTGACAGCTCCTCCCTGGATGCATCTGCTGATCCAGGGCTGCTGCTGGGGGAAGAACAAAAGACAAAAGGCTCTGGCAACCTCATAGACTTACGTGTGAACTGCTTGCTTGACATATACACATTATATATAAACATGCTGCAATGTATTATATATGTGTGTGTGTGTGCATTTTATGCAGCAACACACACACACACACACACACACACACACACACACACACACACCCACACACACACACGATGGGGACTATGGTTCAAAGCCTGTCTGTGCAATGAGGTGAGGAACAGACCACATACACACTCATTAAAAGATGCACATAGGACACCAGACACATATGAACGGCAACCAACGTGGATGGATCAGTTATAAATGGAGCAATACTTTGTGAATGTAACAATGAAGGAAACAGTAGATATAAAGGAGTCCATAGTTAATAATTAAAAAGTTAAAACAGGCACTGTCACACAGGCCTCTAAACCTAGCACTTGGGAACTGTAGGTAGAGAGGACCAGGTTCAAAACTAGCCTCTGTCAGACAATGAATGAACAGACAATCTAGACTGCATAAAAAACTTAGAAAACAAAACAAACAAAAAACCAACCCCTCCCAAAACAAAGAAACAAACAAAAACCAAACAAAACAGCAAACAAGCCAGGCAAACACTGGGTAAAACGATGTTTTCTGCATGACAGCTAAAACCCAGCCCTTGGAGGCTGGGGGTGGGACTGCAGCTCAAGGCCATCCTAGGCAGTGTAGTGAGGTGGAGACTAGCTTCAGCTGTGTTGGGAGACCTTGTCTCAACAAGGCAAAAGAGGCAAGACTCACTAATGGATGTACAGAGCAGAACAGCAGCTGCTATGAAGACAGGAGGCTGGTAAGCGCAAGAGGAGCAGAGAGTTCGAAAGTACCAGTACTTCTTGAGCTGGTGGAGAGCTACGGACTGCAAAGGCCCGACTGAGCTTATTCATTCAATTCACAAGCGTGGATGATGGCAAGTGGTCAAATACAGCTTGACTACCTCCGGTAAAGCCTGAATGCCTGGCTGTGAAGGGTCAGCATGGCGTCGGTACGATAGAACGCAGCCGTCACTGGAATCACAGTTAATTGCCAAAGATTTAGCTGTGCCTGCGAGGAGGCTTCTACAACAGACAGACTGCAGACTGCATCGGGACAGACTACCATCTCTAACAGCAAATATGTTTAAACAGACAGGAAGATAAAGAAGCAGCAGCTGAGCCCTCCCTTGCTGACACAAGCAGGACAAGGTGTGGGCGAGTGTGGTACCTGAGGCAGAGCTCTCACTGCTGGCAGATGAAGACTCGCTCCCTTCACTGGAGGACGCGGAGCTGCTCTCACTGCTGTCGGAATCTGAGTCAGAAGAATCCGACTCTGAGGACGACTCTGAAGATGAAGAAGTCAGGGAGGGTTTCTTTTGCTCAGCGTCTGGCTTCTGTGCTACGATGACCTTGGGCGTGTTCTTCAGATGTTCCCGAAGTTCATCCCTAACAGAGATGCAATGTTACATTGTGCCTTCTGGCACCTGTGACAGAATCCTGCCAGGAAAGACAAAGCTCTGCAAAGGATTCTTACGTTAAGCCTCCGAGGCCTATGGAAGTGAAGAAGTTGATGGCAAACCGGGTATTCCGTGGGTTGTCTCGGGGTAGCAGTCCTTCAAAGAATGGCTGAAGAGTTCTGAAAAAAAAAAAAAAAAGGAATGAAGAAAACGGAGAAAGGGAAAAACAAAAACTCCTACACCCAGTTATCAGATTTTTTATATAGTAAATCACTAAGTGAAATACAAGAAAGTGGCCTATGCATTGTCATGTGAGGCGACCTAACACAACAGGCAACAAAGAACAATTCACTGAAGCTCACTTTTTGCAGTTTAGTGTGCGTGTGTGTGTGCGCGCGTGGGTAAGAGGACAGACATGTGGGAGCTGGTTCTTTCTCCACCATGTGGGTGTCAGGACAGTTTATTTCAGCCTGGGTCTCCTTTACCCACTGAGACATCTCATTGGCCCTTAAACTTTATTTCTGTAATTACACAACATAGCTTTAGAAATGTTTTATATACACACTAAGACACACACAGAGTGTACAGATAGCACGTATACATGTGTACATGGATACATGCACACAAGTGTATTTTGTGGGCATGCACAGAAAAACTCAAAGGCCTTAGCTCTTTTTACATATACATGCACGTCTAAATTGTGTGAAAGCCCTGGGAAGAGTAGGAATCAGTCACTGAGTATTTCACAGAAAAGGGTAAACTATAGGCAGACTGATTAAGTGTTTGTTACACACATCTAATGAGGGTCACTGCTTCTCCAGGCAGTGGTAAATGTGCATGAAAACTCAGACATCAATCACTACAAATTTTCGATACTGATGTGACTCCGGTGCAGCTGAGGAGGGAGATGAGCCTGATAATGTAGACAGATTATATGAAGGACTGTCTCATCAGTGCAGGCCTTTGGTCAACACTTAAGAAGGCAAAAGTGAAATACTGGCATTAGCACTATGGAATAGACTAGAATCCAATCCCAGTGATAATGAGGACTCTGAATGAACAGGAGTGAACGAGGAGTTACCTGACAGTCCTAGAACAGAACCCAGAAAGGCGTGTGTTGTCTCATGTCTTGTAACATGCAGCATGCTGATATTGCCCCAAGACCCCATGAAGAGCGTACCATATCTGCTAACATGGCAAACCACAGACAGGAAGACTAAGCGCAAACTGTGATTAGTCAACTTACTCATCCTTTAACCTCGCATTCAGCTTAGGAAGACCCATGTATTCACACAGTTCCTGGAAAAAGATTTTGACAAAAATTCTGCTAGATGATGTAGTGGTCTCTTCACTCAGCTTTATACATTCAAGAACCTGAAAATTAAGAGAGAATAAAAAAAAATTTTTTTTAAAGACTAGGCCAAGTAGCCGACCAGTTTAAGTTCTGAGAATGACCAGGCCTTTTCATCTTTAAGCAACATCTCCATGTCCCCTCCCTTATGCTGACATGTGTCACTTCTTGGGAAAGTGTAAGACTGCTTCTCTCTACTTTACAATGCTCAGATGGTACAGAAGTAGGTTTCTTTCCTTCCTAAGGAAGGTGCTTTTTACAGCAGAGAAGATACCCTGTCCTGAGCACACGGCACCATAGTAGACTGCTCTCACAACCGTCCTCAGCAAAGTGTGATGTATACAAGGGACCAGGCAAAACGCCACCATGAACATTCGATTATGGTTCTGTTTAGCATGTCTACACAAGACAAAAGTAAAAACAAAACAAAACAATGGATGATGTATCCTGAAAACTAAGATTACAGCATTTACAAACTAACTTGTGGGCTTTAAAGCAAAACAGAAAAACAAAAAATCCCTAGCTTTTATGCGTATCATGTTCTGAAAGCCCATTTTCAGCCAACTGTTTAAAACTTGCCTTCTTTTGTAGAACAGGAGACATGAAGTAAAGAGTAATGACTGGCTGTGGGTTGGCTTGAAAGTGCAGTTGAATGTAGCTGGATGCGCTTAGTATTTAAGTACTGTATACAAACTTGTCCTGTACTCCTAAGACCAGGGGTGGAGCCTCATCCCACCCTCAGCTCGTGGTACTTTACAACATTGTCCTCTTCCTTCTGGGAAGTGATGTCTCTCCATTAAAATTCTTCTAGTAACTTTGACTTTTTATGACATATGACTGGCATAGACCTAACTTTTCTCTTACACAGTAACGTTCCTGAAAGCAGGGACTACATAAATCCTTTGATTGCCCACTACCAAGGGTTGTGATTGGGCATGCAAGTGGTAGCTAAATAACAGCATTTAAATGAACATACAATAAATATGGGTTTAATGCTCAATTTGGTGCACGTTTCCCCATTAGGAATGTATTTCTTTGTTCTATTCTAAGTATGATCACAGGATCTCCTCCTGTTGCTGAAACAAAAATATTGACTTTCCACAACCCCCTAGAACAATCCTTTCTCCTGAGTCTTAGTAAGAGGAGCCTTGGAAAAGCCACTTTTTCAGGAAATATGAGCAGGAATTGTGAGGCACAGCGCCACAGAATAGGGGATGTGCCTCTCTCCTTTCTTATGTGAGTAGAGACAAACGCATACAGATGTCAAACATGAAACTGTGTCCTGTGTCCCCTGAAAATATTGCTTGTCATCACCACAGAAAAGCAGCGCGGGTTTGGGCTGTCATGCGTGATCCACAATGATACTCCTTACACGTGTACGTCATCTGACTTAGCCCTCCGACTCCATGCTACATGAACGTGTTTCAAGGACAGCGGCCGCAGTCAGAGTGCACTACACAATTCACTATTCACATTCACTGAGAGACCAACTATGGCCATGACATAATGAGAACACATTTGAAAACAATGGAGCTAGGAATGAAGAGCAAACACTGATCCACTACTTACACTCCATGGAAGTGAATCCGTGTATAAAAGGTGAGCGAACATCTTAGCAACATTTCTCAATTTGTTTGTCTCTAAGCGATGGATGGTATCATACTGTTCTTTGAATATGCCTTCAAATGATTCCATATATTCTTTTTTCAGCATGCAAAACCGCTACAGACAAGAAAAACTAAAAGTCAACCCCAGCAGAAACTAAATGTCAATACAACTGGACTTAGTATTCCTAAATTTACTAGGTCAAATGTTTGTAAACACTTCGAGAAACATCTATTACCCTATTTTTCTATGCTAAATGATGTTCAGAAAGAAGTTACAGATACAGGTTCTCTGTATCTGGATTTATATGCTAAAATGAAATTATACATTTAGTTGATCCTAAACACACATTTTACATTATATAGATATACCTTGTGAATGGTTTATAGATACATTTAGGGACCAGAAAGATGAACAATGCTTAGTATTTCATGTGGTCTTGCAGAGGATCCAAGTTAAGCTCCCATCAGCTGCATTAAGGAGCTCTGAACAGCCTGTAACTCTAGCTCCAGAGAGAAATCCATCACCTCTGGCCTCCGCAGATACCTGAACTCACATGCACTCTCCTACACACACACATAATTAAAATGAAAAAAACAAACCTTTAATTTTTTTTTTTTTTTTTTAGATCATGCTTATCCTATGCTGCCTAAACAAGTTCCTAACTTTAATAACTGCTTTGAGTTTTTTAATACGTTTAGTTGTTTTCTACTGGGAAATTGTTACACAATATTTATATAGCAAATTTAATGTGCTGCAAAATGAAGTGGGAAAGGAAACTGAAGGGCATGAGTAATCTCAACGAGGGAACACTGTGCTCTCAGAAAACTCATGTTGTTAGTTAAGGGTAGAGCAGGCCACAAAACACAATCATTAGTTCACTGTATTATTGTGAGGAATTCTTTGAGGTATCTATTACACCCTGACATGAGTAAGGGTTAGCAAGGCTGTAACTCACCCCAGCTAACAAGCCGAAGAACTTTTCATAGGTCCTTTGCTGGGCACAGCAGTCAAGTATCATGTTGCAGAGCTCTTTCTATTTGGAAAGAGAACTTACATTAACGACTCAGATCACAGTGAAGCTATGCTATATCCAACTTACAGGCACAACACTGAATGGATTTTTCTAACCAGCCTTTTAGGAATTTTGAAAGCTTTGAAAAACTATTTTTAAAAACTCAATGTCAATGTCAAACTCAGCATTTAAAAAAAAGCCTTTGGTCTGGCTAGTATCATCTAAACCTATTTATGAGAATTTGATGAAATAATTCACGAGTATGAATCATTTCTAAACAAACTAGTGCACGAAGCAGGTCAAGGCATGACTGGATATTCTGTCTTTAAAATCTTCTGCGTGGAATTCTCTAATTTTCACCAACACAAATGCCTAACAATTTAAACATAACCTTATGTTTAGTTAGTTAGTATGCAAAAAGCAGAATGAGTGTTTATACAGCACAAATGAACATTTCCAACTTAAATGACCTATCAATTGATACAAGGAAAAATGTACAAAAATAAAAACAAAAGAACAGAAAGAAACAGGGTTATGACTCAATTTCCTAAATCTTGAAATAAATGTTCTATGCACAGACTTACCTACAGGGGAATGGGCACTCTGTGTATAGACCAGTGTACAAGGGGCCTCTAAAGATGGACAGCCCGATCCTGTAACTGCTGAAATTTACTGTCCGATCCGCTATTTAAACGCTTTAAAAAACCTCTTCACGAAAAATTTTAGAACTAATGAAGACATCGCTGATCAGAAAATCCACTATCAGAAATGGCTGACATCTTATTAACTGAAAAGTATAATTTAACAATTTGTGAAATAACCCTAATGGAGCAGACAGTAGTTTCATGAGGAAAGGACTCAGGTAGCACAGCAAGTGCAGACAGAATGAGGCCACTGTACAAGGACCCTTTTCCATAAATCATTTACTGGAACATCTACATTTTTACAAATATATTTACTAGAGTACATTACATTCTCCAAGTTCAAAACAGTCTATGCAAACTAAATGTGTAGTCCTTCAGTTTACTTTTAAAAGTTCAATGAACTATTTTGAAATTTTGTCACAGTCAATAATTGAGGCATGATCTAAGTAAAAATTGTTAACAGTAAAAAATAATCTCAGTAAATAAGCATTTATATCTACATAAGTAATTTGTCAGAGACTCCAGAGTGCAAATGCAGGACAATAAATTAGACAGGAAGTTACACTGTCTAGCCATGATACCATCAGCCACAAGCAGCTACTTAAATTATTTAAAATTATATTCTGAGGTCCTTAGTCACAGTACTCATATTTTGCATAATCAAAAGCTGCATGTGCCCAGTTATGGCTGCCGTGAACAGGGCAGCACGAGTATACAGTTCTACTGTACACTGTTGCTCTAGAAACAAATGGTTTACCGTAAAGCAACCTTGCCAGAGCTATCACTTTAAAACATAGTAGTGCTTTCAGACACAAAAAAGAAAAAAAGAAAAAGCACTCTCAAGTTAACCTAATTAAGTGGAATGTTTATAAATGTGTTAAGTTCTAGAAAGGTATACTTTGTATGTTTTGGAAAACTTAAAATGAAGCCTTTCTAAATTATGCTGTTAGATTAATTTGATATTTAATATAAAATTAACTTTCAGTTTTTCCTACTAACATTGTGTATTATAGGATATTAATCCGATTTTCGGCAAAATGCAGTAATAGATGGATGACCCTGGTGGTTGTCAGAAGTACTCACAAAGCTAAACATTCTTTTCTCCTACACCAAGTTCAATTATAAGCATTATTATCTATGGCTCGTGATAATTAAATATTTTAACATATCAATTAAATATCTGAGTAATTTTAGGAGTCTTTTAGGATATGAAATAGACGCATTAAGTTACTTCAAAATATCAGTCAAAGTATGTGGAGGGTAATTCTAGAACAATTACCCTTTGCATTAGCACTAATAAAATTTGTAATGACTTAATTACTCCTCAAATGTAACATGGTCACACGGGAATTTCAGTGTCAATTCTAATTTTAAAGGTTAATTTACTAATTTTTTTCCTTCTAGGGATGACGTATCAACTGTAGCCAAGAGTACAAATAACAATTGTCACTAGTTTAAGACTCCTTTAAAAAAACTTTAAAAAGAAAGCAAAACTTTTTAATTTGAAAATGATTTAGTTTTGCAAAATTTTATATGACAGCATTTCAATAATGAATCAAGGATTTTTCCCCTTGTAAATGCCCATAGACTAGATATTTTTCAGGTCAGGGCCAGTGGAGTATTGGCCAAAGGTATTCATTCTGCTGCTGTGGTAAGGAAACAACAGGGGAAAAATGACCCGTCCGTGAGCATGAGCATTCTTTACTCCAGTAAAAGTTTACTTGTGAAAACAACAGTGGGTGTGGGCACAGTGCATCAACCCCACAGGCGATCATCTGGCCCTGACGCAGCTCAGGACCAGAGACTGGACACCAAGCAGCCGACTGGAGCACATCCATTTACTACTCCACCTGTGTGGTCTATTACATGTCAGGCAAGGGATGAGGAACATCACCACCAAAGCCTGGGCTCAGGGTCCAAACACCTAAAAAGCATACATGATGACAACTAGGAAACAAATACAAAAGTTTTCTTCAGGTTGATGCTTACTGTCCTGAGCATTAGGGCTCTGATACTAACAACAGCAATTAGGAGACAATGAGAACCATGAGGCTAACAGAAGACCTTAGGTACTTAGTGACACTTTGCTCTCTGTCTGAAACAAGTATACAATCAATTTCTTTTCTTGTGAATGAATGAATGAAACAATACAAATTCTTCTATGTCCAACTTGAGCAGTGGACACACACATGCTGTGCTTGTTGTAGTTACTATCAAAAGAACTGTTTAGCAAATACGTACAGACAGGGATCAGGTAATACTGAGGAGCAGAGGCCTCCTCCACCGTACTTTGTTCCATGCAGAATTACGTGAGTTCCGTGTTTAGAGACTAACACCCCAGCATGCCTACAAGCCTGTACTATACCAGAGCACCGTGACAGAACCCCAGCAGTCCTAAGTCTTGGTTTAGGATACAATTATAAAAACTTACATTTACATGGACATTTATCATCTTATTGCTTCAATTCACAAAACCTATCAACCTCCTTAAACATTTTAATAACTAATATGTTCTTCCTAATTAAAAAAAAAAGTCATTGACTCACTGTTTGGCTCTCAGCAAACTCCATTTTCAGCAACTTGTGTGCACATTCTTCAAAATCTAGACTATGGAGACAAGATGGTCATAATATGTTAAAAACCCAATCAATAACAGTGCTCTTTACAAGTCAAAGCATTACTTTGTTACTGTTGTACTATAAATACATATAATGTCCCAGCATGGAAAGAGCAGTCCTTAACTGTACAAACGACAAAGCACAGGACATCATGAGGAGACACAGACTACACTATGTAGAAGCAGACACCGAGGCCACACACAATATAATCCTGCATTCCGAACAGAAAACCCGTGGACGTAGAGGCTGAAGCACAGAATGATGGCTAATGGAAACAGAATCATCCTGGACTGTCAAAAATATTTGGGCAATGTTTAAACAACTTTGCAAATACTCTAAAAGAACTGCATGTAAGGATGGATTTTCTAATACACACACACCTCAACTTTATAAAAGGCAAACACAATGGGAAAAAAAGAGAATGAATGCCTTGATTTTGATTATTCTCTCAAACCAATCAACCCGAAGTCATAGCAAATGGTTATTATCACATATAGGAAGACCTCCCACTCACAAAATTGTATTGTGCTTCTTCTGTTTCTCACTGAGCACAACAGATGTAAATTCTCAAGTGTTAGCATCAGTGATCCTTTAAATTCTAGAAGCAGCTGAGTATAGTGGCTAGTTCCTATGATCCCAGCACTTGAAAGGCTGAGGCAGGAAAACCTTTTTTATTGAGTTTGGGGTCCAGCCTAGGCTGGAGTGAGGTACTGGATGAAAACAAATGGTAAGAGCCCTGTGAGGGATTGGGAACTGCTCTGATCTGATGCTCCAGTAGAAAGGAGAAACGTGAACTCTCGAGATAGGGAACCTGGTCCCAGGGGCAAGGAGTAACTAACTGCCCATGCTCCGGATCCACCCTTTCTGTATTTGTCTATGAAATTACGTTTAAAAAGGAAAGTATCAGTAATGTCACTCAAAAGGTTAGAGAGAAAACAAACAAACAAACAAAAAACAACAGGTAGAATGCTTAACAATGAAGGGAAAACATTAAAACTTAAAATGTTACCAGGAGTTTTAGTTTTTCCTGTTTACTTCAGAAAAGGTTTCACGTAGCCAAGGCTATAGAGGATGATGTTGAACTTCTAACTCTCCTATCTCCATCTCCCATGCTCAACTCACTGTTTCCATATGGATATTTCTAAGCAACTAACCTTTCTAAAAAACGTTTTATTCATTTAACAGTTACAAATCCACGTTGAAGTTAGCAACCTCTGCTTCTTGGTAGGATAGTATTGTGACTTGGCTCATGCATCTTTAACATCTCAGGTTTAGCAACATTTGATTCTTATTTTACACTGAGAAAACGAAGACTCAGCAGTGTCTGTGAGCCATACTCCTGGACAATATCCCAGTAGTTAAGAATTAAACACAGAGATACTTATGCTTTCTAGCTCAGTGGGAAAGCTGTAATAAATACTGTACTTAAAAAGCTTCCCAGGATGTGTTTTATGTATTTAGAGATGCCAGGAAAAAACCCTAACTAAAACAGGTCAAATTTCTTATGCTTCCAGTCTTAAAAACCTCAGCACAGAAGAGTAAGTGATACTCTAGCACAGTGGAACCCCACCTTCTTTTCCAGATGCTACAAATCTTAGCACAGTTCTACAACAGCATCTCCACTCTGCAGTGCTGAGCCAGGACAAGGTGAAAGCTCTTCCAAAAGCTGCTCAACACACTTGAAAAGTTATCTCTGTTTATACCCAAACCCAGGGCTTCTCACATGAAGTGTAACAACAGTAAATGATGCAAAGCAACTTACAAGAGAAAGGATACATTTTACAATGTCTGCACAGATGAATTTAAAATATCCTCTATATGATTTAAGAGATTAGCATTTTTAATGTGAGGCTGATTCTATTTGCTAATATATCTGCACATTTGCAGACAGTTCAAACCCTCCTGATAGCTACCCAGTACAATGTCCTGGCTCTGAAGGGGTGCTTTCCTTCCTAATAACCAGCCAAGCAATGTCATGATTCTGAAGGAGTGCTGCAGTTCATCTGTATTTCTAATGTCGAGTACTTATTATAAGCACAACTGGACAACAGTCCAGCATAGTGCAAAGCAAGGAAGAAAGAAGAGAACTAAAATAAAAAATCTTCCCAGTAACAGATAATAGGTGATACTATATGGTACCTAGAATGGACACATTTCAATACTATAGCAATAACAATGAATATAATTAAACATGACCTGTTATTAAAAAAAAAAAATGAAATACTTGGCGAGAGCAGCAGCATCAAAAGCATGTCAAATAAGTGATTAAAAAAAATTTCTGACCACGTAATTGTGGCGTATGCCTTTAATATCAACACTCGGGATGTAAGAGTTCGAGGCCAGCCTGGTCTATAGAGTGAGTTCCAGAACAGGCAGAGCTACACAGAGAAACCCTGTCTTGAAAAATCAAAAAGATTTTACTGTTTTTATTTGAGTATCAGAGAATAGCTGTATGAGCTTAAATTTTTTTGCTTTCCTTTAAAACATGATTTTGAAGTCCCATTAGCTATAAATTCTATATGAATTAACAATAGTGAGTATTTTAGGTATTTTAAGTGGCTAAAAATTTATTTCTAGTAATAAGGGTTATAAAAATGCATTCCTGAACTGTTATGGTCTTGACATGCTGCCTATTTTGAAGAAGTATTTAAAAATGATTATATTGATATGTCTAATTTAAGACACATTGTCAGGAACACTGGTGTCCATCTCTCTCTGATACCACAACTTTGAAAATGCAAAACGAGACCACCATCAGGAAGTAAGAAAAAGGAGCGTGCTGTCACCTTCCACAGTAAGACCAACTGCTTACTGTGATGTTTTCTATAACAAAACAGTAATTAGCTAGGCAAGGTGGTGCAAACTGCAATCCCAGCACTCTACGAGGGAGAGGCAGGTGGATCTCTGTGAGTTCAAGGCCAGCCTGGTCTACAAAGTGAGTCCATGAGAGCCAAGGCTACAGAGAAACAGCGTCTTAAAAGAATTAAAAAAAAAAAAAAAAAAAAAAAGAGTAATGTAGGAGTCACAACAGCAGGATGAAAGGCACACTCGCAGACTAGTAGTGATCAAGAAAAAAGATTTAAAACACCAAGTCCTAGATAGTTCCAGTGGTCAAACTGACTTTTACCTGTCCAAGATTTCTTAAAGTAAGGTCCTGGGACAGCTCAGCGATAAAGACTGAGCATAACTAGGTTTAATTCTTAGTCCTGTAAAATCCCATGATTCCCCCAAGTGATTACACGAAAGACCCTCACACCATCTGACTCAGTCACTTCATTCCATCTACCCTGGGTGCTATAAAGAATTAGACAACAGAGAACACTGGCCATGTGTGTGAAACGAGGGCTGGCAGGATAGGATAGTTCAATGGGTAAAGAAGAGTGCTGAGCCTGATGGTCTAAGTTTTCTCCCTTGCCTTCTGGTAAACAATGCTGCCATGCAATGAGCCGTTTCCTGAGCTGGTTGGTCTGTTCTCAGTTAAGAGAGCAGAAGCAGAGCTCTACGTGGTCTACTTATCTTCTCCAAGCTGACCCAGATCAGACCATTCTATTCTTAGCAAGTCATCAACTCCATCTTCAAGGGAGGCATAAACCAGACAGTTGACCACGTATTTTAGGTAGTGATGACCCATTTGTTTCCTTTGTTGTTCTACAATAAACAAAAGCCCTTGCCTCCTGTATCCAAAAGGCTTTTGGTAAAGAGTTTGCCCATAATGATTTTGTGAATCTAGTAAAATGCAAAGCTCAGTACCACTGCTTAAAAAAGGTTAGGCTACTTCTGCTTTTGATGACCAATGACAGCATCTTTGTCCAGCTATTTGATGACGAGCATTTTAATGAGAGCTTATCACTAAAGGGTCTCACACCTAAGTCCTTCAAAATGTGTCTACTGATCACTTGTGCTTTTTCTTCTAACATGTGTATGGGTTTTTTTTAAGTCTAATATCCACTGTCATGTATAACTGGGAAAAAAAAAACTTGGCATGTACAGGCTGATATTCTTTAACACTGTCATGTAAGGTCTGTAGATGCAAAAACAAGGAAGAACCACTGTTTATGAGTGGCTGCCATTTGAGTCTCGGTGCTTTCATTTTGGCAATTTCTGTGACTTAGAAATTAGCAAAGTTCAGGTAACTTAAACAAGGGTTTCTTCTAAACAGTTATTCAGGGCTGCACTGACACTCTTCCCAGCATTAGAATGACCTTTTTCTGAGGACTAATGTTGGATGTCAGAAAAGAACAGCAGGGGGGTCAAACTAAGAAAATTCTCAACTTCTATTTGTATGGAAAATTGTAGTTTCTTCATGTGAAAGACAAAGTAAACGATCAAGACAAACAAATTTTTTTTCTAATCAGTGTTCTGCTGTTTAGTATTACTCTATGACAGTAAATACAAGATGACTCCTACTTTTGAATCGTTACTGCTATGACATCATCATACTCATTGGAAACATACAGAATCTAGCAATTACCAAAACTGAGAAAACAGCCTGTATGAAATGTAAACATGTTCCTAGTAAATCAATAGGCTGATTCATATGCAAACTAACAGATGGATTAAGCATTTAACATTCTAGTGCATTTCTCTACAAATTAAACACTGAGGCTTCAAAGAAAACAGTTTTATTTTCATGATATCCTGGTACTTCTTAATACTACTTCAAAGAGTCTTCAAAACCTCGAAAGTTTAATTCCCAATTCCATTTCTACCCACCTGCATCTGCATAGCAACCATGCTCCTCAACTTACAATCAGGATTAAAAACCACACAGAAAAAGAAACATTAAATTTCATTAACATATACTGTGATAGCTTTTAATAACGAGTTGGTTATTTTTAAGGTTTAATTACTAATGCTTAGCTACAAGAAACGGCACACTAAAAAGAAAAACAGTACCTATTCTGGTAACACAATTAGGAATTTTAAGGAAGTAAAGACAACTTACTTTCTAAGAACAGAACAAATGTGCTGAGACCTCTGAGCATGGGTACAGGACAGAGTGAAGCAAGCACTATGAGAATATTGAAATGGTGTCTGATTTTTCTGTCCTCAGACCCTAAACTGTATCACTGATCTTGCTTATTCTCTTAGCCAAAATAAAAATAAAAGATATCTTACCTTGACTGAATAGCAAGATATATTGTACGGCGAAACGAGACTAGGTTGATTTCTGTCTTGTCATGAATTGTTAATTTTTGTCCTGAAATAAATTAAACATAACATTATGAAAGTATAAAAGTTTAGCTGGACATGGTGGTACACACCTTTAATCCCAGCACTCAGGGAGGCAGAGACAGGCAGATTGCTCTGAGCTGGAGGCCAGCCTGGTCTACAAAGCGAGTCTAGGAAAGCCAAGGCTACACAGAGAAACCTTGTCTCAAACAAAACAAACAAACAAAAAAAAAGTATAAATGTTTGTTCTGTAATCAAATTCAGTAATAACAACAATGCTGTTTTTCCTCTGCAAATCAGCGTCTGCAAAGTTTATGAGGCACGGTGTGTCCGTATCACTGTTAGAGCAGGGCCCACAAATACGCCAAAAACGCTATTTCAGTCTCTGGATTACTAATTCACTCAGACACCACAGAAGGCTTTGTTCCAGCTGATTCTTCACTGAATATTATTTCTAGAGACATAAACAGATTTGACTAAGTGGATGGACTGTATGGACTTATACATAATTATATGTATTTTAAACAGTACTTCCATATAAAACAGAAATTGTCAAGGAAAATATAGTATACACCTATTTAGATGACTTAAAGATGACAGTGGAAAAATCCAATATACGTTTTTTATAAAATGTTACAGAACAACAATTTCACTCCAAGACATGTTAGCATAAAAAAGAAAGACACAATGTAATATTTCTAGAAGTGCAATTCATGTAAATAATGTGTGGTTTATGTATGCTGCTATACTACTGATATTTAACCAAAGTAAAGGTCTGAGCTTGTTTTTCTATGAAGTGACGAAATCAGAGCTGAAGAGGAAGAACACCAAGCCTATTTCTGTACAAATGTAGTTGCTGGCCTCCTCATTCTATTTTGCCAAAAAGAACAGCAAATATCTGGTCATTCACATCTGTCACACTTTTGCCAAAGTTACATAAATTACACACCCTTAACATGAATGCAGCTTTAGAACTGAAGGTCTAAAATACCAAATTAAATGTTGTTAGGAAAAAATGAATTTCCTTGCTTAATCCTTTTGGGGGCTGGCATCCTGTTGTGGGCACAGTGTTCTGTCCTACAGGGTGGGAGACAGTCTCCTGAGCCTTCACACTCAGTGCCAGTGTGCTCTTCATAGCCCTTTCTCAGGGAGTGGAAAAAGCTGTTTGAGAGTAGTACCTCAAAAGCCACTTAACCCTGAGTGTTTACACTTGAAACCACACTTTACCTCCCTCCTCTTCTTCTCCTTCTTCTTCGTCCTCTTCCTCTTCCTCATCTTCACTACTTCCAGCTTCTTGGTCTGAGTTTGAATCACTGTCTCCTTCATCAAGAATTTCTACAAAGCAAAGTAAGTTTAAGAAGAAGAAGAAGAAAAAAAAATCAATGAGCTAGATACATGTACCTCATCCTGATAAGTTAATTCTCATTTCGCCAAATCTAATTTTAACTGTTTACCTGCCAAAAAACAAACAAACAAAACAATCACATAAGCCTCAGGTTATGTATGGCAAGAAAGCAATTAAAATGACTTGATGTTATTCTTTGCCAGGTAAAATATCCCCTGAGATGAACAAGGAGATGAAAAGAAGAAAGAAAAGGCACAAGATGTTCTGTGTGAGCAAGAGCACCGGGGTGGGGGTGGGGAACCGGAGCTCAAAGCAGCATTTCAAAGTTTAAATGCTATCTTCAGAAAGAGGGCAGTCCATAATGAAAGCTAAAGCCAGATACAGAACACAAGTGTGCAGAGTTAAGAATGAATATGGAATAAGGGGATCATTCTAGAACTTACTGTATTCACTTTAAGCAAACAGAATGAATACTTTAAATTAAAACATGTAATTGTTAAATTGAATATTACAACCAATCTAATTTTTTTTTTTGCATAAAACTATGATAGAAGTTTAAATACCTTTAACAAAATCGGTAAAACATCACTTTATTACTTCTTAAAATAAAACTTTTATTCAGATCTAAATGAATATACAGGAAAGATCACACAAGACCACATCAACAGTGTAAACGACACAGACTGAAATTATATACCTTGCCCAGTGGTACTGTTAGAGCTGACCAAAACTGCACTTTCTCATTTATTATAGTCACTCAAGTTTTCATACAAAGTTTTAACCCACTTTTAGAAAATTCTAATTTCTTTGTATTTTGCAAAGCAGTGTAAATCAGGAACCACACACTGAATGTTAGTGGAGAATTTCCTGCTGCAGGAACAATCATTTGCTAAGCTTGCAGGGCTTCCATTTGGCCCTTACCTGACATACAAATCTTAAAACCATTTCTAGCAAGTGCAACTCCAAGAAACAATCCAGTGTTTAGCTGATTATGCAACAGAGCACAGACTCTGCAAGGAAGAAACTATTTAGTATTCAAAAGTAGGGAGACAGGCACTCCTGCTGTCTTCCCAAATGCTGTAAAACCTAACACACAAGTACACCTGGGTCATGCGAAGCTGCTAATTACTAAAGCTGCGCTCACTCCCTGCTGCGGTCATTTTTATGCCAGTTCCAAAGGAATGTTTCACCAAAGATGAAGGTCAAATGAACTGTCTGATAGTTTACATCACCCTCTTTTCTCTCTCCTTAGAATTAGCTTCCCCAAATTCCGTAGGCACTGGCAACTGGATTTCATTAGATGAATAAAACAATGATTCAACGAATGGTCTATGGTTCCCTGGGGGAAACTGAAACTGTCAGATGGTCTGTGAGGTCAACACTACTTTCCTAATAATTCCAAGGTATTCTCTGCCTCTCACTGTATTGCTACCTACAATAGCAGTCTAGAGCGATGGGGATGAAGACTGCTGCAATCTAAGAGCAAATCAAAATGCTAAGATATACCAGGAGTCCATGCTGCTTTCTGCCACACCCGCAGCAAGAGAAAAACCCTATTTTGATTATAAATGTCCCCGATGAGGATGAAAATATTACATCTCCATACTTGAACAACAATATAGCACTTGTATTTAGCACAGACAGATGGACAGTTTGGTGATTACCTCAAGGACATGGTTGGGGTAACTGTCTGAGCCTAAGATAAAGCAGAAACTTTTTATTTTTATTTGGGAAAAAATGGGCAATGTCATATAGAGATATTTTTAGGTTATTTGACAAGCATTTTCAAATGTAACACACACTCTCATGCAAAAACAGCATACAAACAGTATTTGCCACCATAACAGAATTTAAGTTTGTAAGAGCAAATCTAGTTTTTGCAAAATTTGTATTTATCCCTCAACAGCATCCCAATACTGGGACAAACTTCTGAGGAGATAGGTGGCAACATTAACAAATGGGAGTTTTGATATTCTCCTAACACCTTAACTTGACTTAGACAATGTTCATGTGCTAACATTTATATATTTATATATATAAATTTATATATTAATATATATATAAAACACAGTGAAGCAAGATGTTCCAAATGACTAACACGTTGCAAAATGAGGCATGATGTAATGATCTAATAGAAGTGACACATACATGAAAGATTTTTAACACTTAACTTGGTGTGAAAATTCAGTGATACCATTCAAGATTTCAAACGGAAATCAACTTTTAAGAAATTACTATCAGTTAAATATTGTTGTAGTATCAAGGAGGGATAACACACTTATCTGCAAAGACTATCACAATACTCGTCCCTTTTCTAACTCCATTATATAAATGAAACCAGAACAAGCTGCAGCAGGCAGAATCCAGAAGGACAGAGGATCCATTTCCTAATTAAGTCCCTTTGCTTGATAATGATTTTCATAAAAATGTCACTTATGTTAATGTACACCAGTTGACTATTTTTAAATGAGTTAATATGTAAATATCAAAATACCGACAGATATAACTCAAAGAGACTGAAGCCCTTCAGAGTCTACTTTTAAAGACTATTAAGGACTCAAACCCACAGAACTTGAGAACTACTGTAATAAAAAAGCACAATCATGTACCAGCCAACTGCCTAGACCCTAATGGGATTCCCAAGTTTACACTAGAAAGAAATCATAGCAGGTATTCAGGTGGGACAAGTCCCTTTTTAGGGAAACTATAGGGAAAGGAGTCCAAAAGCAAAGGAAGAATGGGCTTAAGAAACAAAAGTCTAAGCAGAAAAGGAACCACCCCAAGGCAACGGAGAGCTTTTAAGAAACACCACAAAGAGAGTTAGCACGTGAAGAAGCGAAGAGCAGGCTTCACTGGGGCTGAACTTCTGTCTGGGGACAGTCAGGGCTATTGACATTCCTGTCAGTTTCACAGAACTATCTACTTTGCTTCGAATGACCCAAGCTATTTGTCAAATTTACATACCTTTTTTAATAGCCTTGTACTTCTCTTCATTCTCCATAAAATTAGGATCCATCTTGAAAACATCTTAAAAATAAATAAGAAGTCAGGTGTTTATTCCTGCATTGACATGTTGGTGCCCACGTCCTGCTTCCCATGGCCTCAGCTTACTGAGAACATCTTCTGGATTGTAGTCATCCTCCAAAGGGAGCATATGTGTAAACTGATCATCCTCTTCCACTAAATCAAGTCCTTCTGGAATCACAGGGTGGTCCTTGAATCCATCCTTCCTTACAGCAAACATAACTTCAATCATGTACTGGACTCGTTTGTCGATTTCAGACTCATGAAGAATGTTTCGGAGGCGTTCAAAGATAGCTGAAGTTAAAAGGAAAGAAAAGACAATAAAAACCAGCTCTCTACCACTAGAATAAGAACAGATAAGAATACAAGCTGGGTGGTGGTGATGCAGCCTTTAATCACAGCACTGGGGAAGAAGGGGCAAGTGGATCTCTGTCAGTTCAAAGCCAGCCTGGTCTTCAGACTGAGTACCAGGACTAGAGAAACCCTGCCTTGGAGAGAGGGGAATGTGTACTTACCATTGATTCCTCTTGGCGACACCTGGGTTAGTTTGAGGCCACACTCCTTGAGGAAACCAATAGCTACCTCGACACTGTCATCTGTTGGTCTCTCCAGCAGCAACGTGAGCATCTCCAGGCACAGAACCTCATGTGCCTTAATTAATTGTGACACAGGAGGAGACAAATAGTTTTACACTACTGACCTGCCACTTTAAGCATAAAGTAGTATACTATAATGATTACAATGTATATAATAGCTTTTCTATACATCTCACCATGTAATTTATAATTTCTTTAACTCACTACACTGAACAGAAAGAAGCATCTGGTTTATGTCTACAAGTAGATGTATTTTAATTTACAAATAAGAGGAAGCTGGATCCTTGAACTGGTTGCGAGTGCTAGGGATGGAACTCAGGTCCTCTGGAAGAGCAAGTACTCTTAACCACTGAGCCATCTCTGCAGCCTCAATTTTTTTTTTTGGTATCCTTTTCATGGTGGCAACGTTTTATATCTTCTCCAAATTCAATCTACTATGTAATCCTACTAAACAGAAAATAGTCCTTAACTTATGCAAAAATTGTATCATAAAATATCTTTAAGATTACTGACGCTGAATTATGACTATTTCCTTTTTATCTATGTATTGATTTGTACTCTTTGGTGGCAGTACTGGGAAGGAACCAGGCCTGGCCCTCAAGCATGCCAGCCAAGCACATGCCCACTGAGCTGCAGCCCAGATACTTCCTCTTCAGCTGTCGAACTTCCCACCTGGATCAACTTTTAAAATGAACACTTATAAAAACCACTCTGTAGATTAAAATACGATTTTACAGGAAGGCACTGCCATAGGATGCCTTCCATATGCACTGATGAGCTAGGTACTTCTCTGAGTTGACGGGAAGAATCTAAGCCTCAATTTAAGAGAGTATCTTTACCCTGCACAAAATTAGAAACATACTGCTTTTGAAGGGGCGCATACGGGGGAATGAGGTTAGTCATACACCACTGCAAGAAAATTTTTACATCTAACTAGAAAGGTAAAAATAGTTAATATTTCAACTATGTGGTGGTAGTGATTCTAATAAACTAGTAGCATTTCAAAACCAGAAAAACATATCTGCTGTTACAGAAAGGTTAACTGCTTCCCTGATTTTAAGTAAGCAATTATTTAAATCATACAACAACTAATTAGGTTAAAATGTAAAAGATTTCCGAGAGCAGAGACTGAAAAGAACTGCACTTCAGTATTAAGGAAGTAGGATTAAGTGTGCTAAAACCGTTCCATGTACATGGTGTTACAGTAAGAAGGATGGTACATATGTGAGAATCGTTGACTAGGAACATAAACAGTTGTATTTTCAAAGCTGGGTAGAAAGTAAATATAATCCACAGAAGAGTGGATGAATAAAAAAATGAAAAACAAACAAAACATTATATACACTTAAAATACATCAAAATTACTCTATCGACTGTATTTCACAACTATGTACTTGTAAGTGAAGTTTATGATGGTCTCGGGAACACTTAGTATAAAGGAGAGGAAGAAATAAAACTACACGCATTTCAAAAGGATGCCAATTACTTAATTTCTTATATTTCATAAACTGGCCCTAAATATGAGTATAACATTAAGTTAAATTTTTCTTTATGTCAAGTTTAATTTTTAATAGTGATTAGTATTTTTAATGAAGTTTAATGTAGTTTCTGTTGTATGTGTTCATAATCAGCAAAACCTAACAAAATTATATAAAAATAAGTCTACCTCAACTTTTTATCTGTAAAAATTAATATGTAGCCACAACAGAAATTTCCCATATTTATTTTTAGGGAACACGTAAGTTAAAACCAATTAACGGGGACTGGAGATGTGGCTCAATTGGCAGAATGTGTGCCTAGCATGCAGGAAGCCCTAAGATCCATCCTCAATATTGGACACTATGGTGCATGGCCACAGTCCAAGCACTTAGGACTCAGAGGCAGGAGGATCAGAATTTGAAGGTCATTCTTGACTTCACAGTGAGTTTATAGCCATCCTGAGAGGAAGGGAGTAAGGACAGAAGGAAGGACAGAAGGAAGGAAGGAATGGGAAAGAGAAGGAGAAAGGGAGGGAGGGAGGGAGGGAGGAAGGAAGGAAGGAAGGAAGGAGGGAGGGAGGATGGACCAAACATTGGAATAGATTTTGGTGATGGGATGACAGCAAGAGATGAATAGCCATGGGGCCTGAAAAATGTGTTCACATATTAGTTCACGTGCTCTGCCGTGCAACTGGATGCATATCCATGAGGAAGTCAGTACAACATTTAATAGGTGACATATGCTAACAAGTGAATAAACAAACAAACAAAAAACCCAGAAGACATGCATGACTACTGAAGTACTTGTTATCATTTTGTTTTAAATGGCTCTTTTTTTTTTTTTTTTTTTTTTCACATGCACTGGTATTTTGCCTGCATGTATGTCTGTATGAGGGTGTTGGATCCCCTGGCACTGGAGTTAAAGACAGTTGTGAGCTGCCATGTAGGTGCCGGGAATTGAACCCAGGTCCTCTGGATGACCAGTCAGCACCCTTAACCTCTAGCGCCCTGATGTACTTGGTTACAGGCTGCTCACACTGAGCACTGCCTATGTATTAGGTCGTCATGAGCAACAGGCAGAGGAAGGAGTGGAGGGGACACAGCGTTACTTCTTTAGAAAAGAGGACTTAGTTAAACACTACATAGAATAACTTGTGGCTCAGTAACCAGACACTGCTGGGTCACACCAGTCTGACAAAATACCTTACAGCACAGATTCCTCTACATTCAAGAACACTAGGTGCATTTAAAACACAATTGAAATCTCACCCAAGATGATCAATGCTGTGACATAGGGAAATGCCATCAAGACCATGCTCTTGATGCTCTTATGCCACTGAATCCCACCAAGTTTTGAAGATAATTACTTACCACATTTTGGTTAATAAGATGTGCTACAAATTTTGAAGCAGTCAGGCAAAGTTGCTGAAAAGTGAAAGTAAAGATAGTTAACCCAAAAGCTATCAACTTTCCTGTGCCAATAAAATCTATAGTGGATTACCATGTTCCTTAAAAGGGAACATAGGGATAATTTTTTATCCAGCAGTAATACACACGCAGGAGCTATGAAAGCTGGGAGTCAGTCAGTTCTCCTCTTAGTGACAGAAGGTTATGTCAAGATAAGCAGTTTGCAAGAGGCATACAATGAAGGCACTCACTCCTGTGCAGAAGTTCGCACACTTAACTTTTATTGATGCTGGCTTACTGCAATAACCTCATGTGAGTCTACTTACAAGCCACTCATACACACCTTATCATTCCTTCGATATCCTTTCCGAAAATTAAGAATTAGTCTTTTGAGGATTAATTCTCCAATTTGTGGGAATTTTGAGTTGATTATTGCCACAAGAGCTGCATAAACATGGGTGAAGATTGGAGAAGCACTCTGAGCTTGCAGAACAGATCTGGACAGTAACCCTCTATTCAAAACATGAAAAAAGGAGTCAGTCAATCACTTTAGGAAAAATACATAAAACAAGGAAAAGCATTCCCTAGTCATGAACAGAAAAAGCTAAATCTTTATTTTTGCTGGGAAAAGAGTTTATCTTGGTAATCAATTTTAAAAAATGCTTTTATGAAAACAAAACTGTGCTTTTGTTTTTTGTAAAACAACATGAGGATTATTTTTTCAAAAACCTCTCTCTAAATAAATTCCTCTTTTCCTATTTACATTTCATCTAATTAGACTATAAGGATCGGGGAAGACAAAAAACATGATCAAAATATATTGTAGGAAATCTTAAAAAAAAAAAAACCAAACCCAAAGAACAGTCAAGTGAACAAACTTGCTTGAGAGTACACAGTGTAGACACATGAAGTTTCTGCCGCGTGCCTGTCATTGAACAACATGGTTCTGTGCTGGGACACAGGGCTGAGCCTTCAGTTGGAGTAATTTTAGAAGAACAGAGGTAAGGCTATGGAGTGGCCTAAGACGAAGTGACAACACTGCGGTGGGAAACCCACCTGAAAACGATCATGCTTGTATATGCATTGGTAAGGAAGAGGGGTGTACAGCAGGCTAATTTACATTATTCTGAGCAACACAGTGACAGGGACTGGACCGCAACATACGAGGGACCGCTGAGGAGGAAAAGAAGTGAACCTAGACAGAAGCAACCCAAGCCACTTGTCTATGCCTGTTTGTTTTCCAGGGAAAATGAACAGAGCTCTGCTATCTCCAAGGGTAGTGGGAGGCTCTGGGCCAAGCTTCTGCTCCCCAACATGGTACACTTAGTGTAGTCCTATTCTGTAATGACTGTAATCAAGGTAATGTGAAATCACACAAGACAGCACTCAGATTTAAACATAAAAGATGTGACATGTTATTTCTACTTCTTCATTCTTAAAAAAAAAAAATCACCAGTTTCTTCAGTTCAAATACAAAATGATGACCCCCCCCACTTTTCTTCAAATGTATTGTTCATCTTTCCCAGTTACCTCTCATTCTTGCTTTGCTTTAATTAGAACGTGAACTGGGGTAATGGACAAAATAACAAACCCAAAGGTAACAATATCTCAACAGTAAGAGGCCAGAAATTCTTCCTCTAGGATCAGGAACAAGCCAGGCTGCTTGTCATACTATCCAAAGTCAATGTAATACCCATCAAAGTTCTAGTGTCATTTTTCAGGGAGGAAAAACCTAAAATTAATATAGAATATAAAAGAATCCAAACAGTCAAGAAATCTTCAGCAAAAAGAAAAAAGCAAGAGGCATCATATTACCTGATTTAAAACCTAATACTACATAAAGCTACAGTAATCAAAACAGCATGGTACTGGCACAAAAGTTTATAGAAACCAACAGAGAACAGAGCAGAGCACCTAGAGATAAATTCATCCATTTATATGTAATTGGTTTTTTCCTTTTTACAAAAGCATCAAAACATACAATAGTGTAAAGGTAGTCTATTCAACCGTGGTAGAAAGCCAGACATCAACATGCAGAAGAATAAAAACACACCTTAATCTTATGCACACACACAAAGCAACCGAAACTGATGGATAAACAGAAAAAGAGAATCTAGAGAACCACTAGTGGGAAGCACCATGATATTTGTCTAGATTGATAAGCCGCAAATAACCCAAGAAAACTTGACACATTAGAGTGCATTAATTTACAAGGTTTCTGGACAGTGCAAGAAACTGTCAATGAAGTTGAGAGACAAATACAGAATTTGAGAAAGGATCTGCAAGCTATTTGATACAGAGCTAATATCCAAACTATCATCCAATAGGGAATAAACAATACAACCCCGTTCTGAGTATCTACAAAGCGTCTAAGTGGACATATCCAAGACAACGCTCATACCAACTGCACTGCAGCACCATCGCATGAACAGAGTAACGCCACATGATGTACCATCTCATACCTAGGAAATGGCTGCCATAAATGAGCAAAGGCAAGCGTTTCCAAGGATGCAGAGAATAGGAAACACCACACGTGGACTATGAACAGGAATGCACAGTAGTGCGGATGGTAGGGAAAACACTATAAGCCCCGGAGCTACACAGCAACCTCCTTCAGCATTATCGACACGAGCCAAATGGAGCTCCATCCACTGACAGATTGACAAAGACGATCCATCACACACAGGGGAAAGCCCTTCAGCTCTAAGGGAGAAACCCAGACACCTGTGACAACATGGGGATGGACACATCAAAGCATCACATCGTTAATAACAAGTTTAGAGAGATTTTATGTCAACTAAAAACATTAAAGTGCATATCTTAATAATTATTAAGTCTCGTGGATTTAAATTACTGGAGACATTATTAGAGTATCTGTGCAAAGCTATGGCATGATAGCAAATCTCAAAAAGCACCAGCTTTATAAACCTTGCACAATATGGTGTAAGTTACTTAACAGCCTGCATTTTAAAAGAACTACATTTCAAATAAACATCCACAAATACCTTTTAAATGAAGTAGCATCACAAATCAATGTTTACTGCTCACAGAGATGCTATGTTTCCTTGAAAAACTTCCTGTGAGAAACACAAGGCAGATAACTACTACTTACCTCCCTCTGACTATGTTTTCCTGAAGGAGCTCTTGGATAATAATTTTTATATTGGAGATGTTGACCTTGTTGATGAGACCATTGATTGATTTCTTCAGGGCCTCCCAGCTCATCCTCTGGTATGCTAAGCTAAAAATTACCAAAAAAAGAGAAAGTCACATGGGACCAAGGAGCTGAGACACTCCGCAGCATCTGAAAGACCTTCTGCTTCTGCAGCTATCCCAGAGCTGTACAGCTGAAGTTAGACGGCCGTACTGTTGTTAACTTACATTTGGGCATTTTAGCCTCACTTGAACTTTTCACACTTAACTTGATAATGCCTAAAGTCTTTTAAAGCTCTAAAAGTCTACGGCTTTTATTATTTCTCTGTGGAATTTAACTGTGACTGCAGAAAGTCAGAGCCTTTCCCCCAATACTTCTGTTGAAGTCTAGTGAAACTAGTAGGCTTCATGAAATGCATATAATACACAGGATTACAACAGATACTGAAATAGACCTCAACGCCTGAAAAGAATATGCTTGCTACAGTGTGCTATGGGCATCTTCCGACATGAAGTAACAAGAATCAGTAGAAGGCTAAGTATCAATTTTAATTCCAAACAGCATGGTCACAATATGTAGTATCACGTAGTATCTGTGACATACTGATTGGGACTGCACAATATAGTTACACTTCCAATGAAAGAAATGGTAAAATTTAGTTGGGGATTAATAAAAATAAAATGCATTTTTTCTCATCAAGATTCTTAAACCAACTGCCTGAATTCCATGTAGGGACCAATGTAAGACTGGTATGTCAGAGTTCCTGCAAAAAGGAGCAATGAGAACGAGAACAGGGCTGGTAGGTACTAGGTCACTGACACTGCTTAAACCTGCCAGGAAACAACAAGGAAGGGGGCAGACCAACAGACTGACTTGCAATTAATGTTCTGTTGCTGCTTCCAATCAATTAAACTCTTGCTAATTACTGCCCACCCCATGGCAGAGGTCACGCTGTCCCAGTCCCTCTTCATTTTCTCTAGAGAAACAGATCCTTGCTGAGTAACTAACCTAACAGTAAGATATGCTGGCATGTAGCACAGCTCCTGAAAACTGTGATGTCAAGCACAGTGACTTTTCCCAACTCAAGAGCTGTCCTCCAAAGTAAAACCTACAGACTCTTCTTCCATTTCAATGTGTTCCTTCTGCCACGGACAGACCTCCATTACCTATGAAATACCTCCCGTAACGGATTAAAACTGCCTACTATACCGAAGATGAAGTGATTTAATAACACATTTTCTTTCACAGCTGAATAAACTGCTTTGGACTGGCTTGGGAAAAGTGATTACTACTCACTAATTCTTCCAGTGATGCCTTTGTAAAAACACAAAATGCCTAAGGGATGACGAATTTGCACTAAGGAGGGGTCATCTCTAAAACACTCCTAATACTACATTTCAAAGACCACTGTCGGGCCCTATGACACACAAACAGAAACACAGGAAGCTAAAATTCAAATCTCCAAGTCCATAAAAACTGCCTGGCACAGTGGTATCCACTTGTAATAGCTATGAAAAAACAGAGACAGGTGTGTCCCTGCGGCTTGTTGGCCCGCCAGCCTAACCTACTTGGCAAGTTTCAGGCCACTGAGAGACCCAGTCTTAAAAAAAAAAAAAAAAAAAGCACTGCCTCAAAGCTGTCCTGTGGCTTCCATACACACGTGTGGGGACACAAATATGCATGTGTGTATGCACAGACACCCACACACACACACACACACACACAGAGAAACATGAAAAAGTTATAAGCTAATATCAGAGCAATCAGTACACAATGTTCCAAAGGAGTTTCTGAAGTAAATAGACAAGTGGACTGTAATTCATGGTCTCCGTCATGGTAGACCAAGGACATTCTTAACGGGCAAAGCTGATGACACTCCTCTATCCCTGGCTCGTGAGGCTGTCTCTGCTTTGGAGATGCCGCCCATCAACACACCTGTTTTTATCTGTGATCTGCTCCTGCATCATCCTGAGCTTGGCGGGAGGAATGTATGCTCCCCCGGTGCGGGTGAGCAGCGGGTCCAGCTCCTCCTTCTTCTTCTTCAGGGAAGGCTCCTCCTGAGTAGAACTCTGCTTTCCTGCTCGTTCCGGGCTCCTTCTTCCAGGGGATGGGGATTTCCGGGACCGTTTCCGATCCGAATCTCTTTCTCTCTCTCTGCGTTTTTCTCGGTTCCTACTTCTGTGAAGTGGGATGGGGAAGTGGGGGTGGAAAAACATAACATCATTCTTACAACGAACTGCACAGAAAATGAGTGAGACTGTCAGGGATGGAAGGTGCAGGATGGTGAAGCATGCTTCATAGGGAAGAGGATCCATCACCGCAGGGCTAAGGCTTTAGCTGCAATTCGTCCTGGAAACAAGCTGGCGGAGGATGACACTCCTCAACTGAGAGAAGCCCACGTGCTGCAACCTGAGCAGGGCATCCAGACCAGATGACACCATCCAACAATACTGAAGAATCCAGCATGGCAGCAGCTGAATTAAAATGAGTCTAAGTCTGACTGAACTCTGAAAAGGCAACCAATGTCCTGTGAGATGTTTACACTGGAGATGATGGAGAATATTAAGTTTCCAAGTGGGAGAAAGAGTGGCATGATAATTAACACGCACTGGTTTGTGGCAAACTAAACAGAGAAGAAACGAGTTTATTTTCATGCTGTTAAAGGTAACGGTTACTCTTTCCTTCAATATAAGTATCCATCTTCTCTTTCACACCTTTCAACACTCGGCTTATTTTCTCTAAAAACATAAGGAACTTAGAAAAGACAATTTTTGGTGTCTGCTCTTTCCTCAGAGAGCAGTTTGTTCATTTAACTTTAAAAAAATACACTATCTTGAAAGTATTTCAAATATAACCCCCAACTAGTGAGAGAGAGGGATGCTGCAAACTCCGCGCGATCTGCGCGTGGCATGCTCCCACAGCAGAACTACGGAAGCCCCTAGCACTCCGTGCCTGTGGAGAAGCTGGGTGGCCCAGCCGGGGCAGTCCCTTCTCTACAGTGACCTTGCTTGTTCTCAGTGTGCAGACGCTAGCCGAATTAAAACATCCACGACATTTTTCAAGTATTAGCTTTGATATTTGAAGTAAAACCTAGTTTGCTGGCTTCACAGTATGCCTGAGGGCCATGAGACTTTATACTCTTATACCGGACCAAAGGTAAAGGGTAATGCTGCAGAACCTCAGTCCGGGGCTACAGAAACCCGTGGGCTTTAGAGGCAAAATTAAGAACAAGCTGTAGAATCAGTTATCAACCAGAAAACGTGTTGCCTAGAGAGATAGAGTAGACAAATTTTCCAAAACTCAAATAAAAGCCATTTACTTAGGAAAAAACAACCCTATAAATCAGGAATTTCACTCACAGTATTCCTCTGCCATACTACAGGAAAAAAAAAAAAATCACTCTGTATCTGAAAACCTCCACTTTCATTTAGTGTAGTTCCTAGGTAAAATGACAGGATGCAACCCATGCTGAGTTCAACATGCAAACACCTTGGTAAAGGTCAGATGTATCTGGGCTTGACAATGTTGTGTTTCAAAACCACCAACTACTAAGCATTTTTAGGCAGGAGTTTCTTCAGCCCCGAAACAGGTACGTCTACTGCGCACACCTGTTGTCTAAAGAGTGAACTCACATGAAGCCCTTCCTAGAAGCCTGGACTCCATTGTTTTAATCGCTGTTTTCATTATACAAAGTAAAGACAATCTGGGCTGGGCTGTACCTTACTAACATGTACAAAGACCCGAGCTAGATCCCCAGCACCACAAACACTGGGCATGACAGTGCACACTGCAATCCCAGAGCTCAGAAAGTAGAAGTCAGAGGACTGGGATCAAGGTCACTCTCAACCTTTTCAGTTCAAGATCAACCCAGGATATGTGAAACCCAGTCTTCAAAACAAAGCAAACTTGCACCATGTAAAAAACCGTTACTTTTCTGCAGTTAAGATCCATGACACTCACCGTGAGTCCACGCTGTCATCGTACCCTCTTCTGGAGCGCTCGTGGTCTGAGTGGCTGTAATCAGAGTAGTCTCTACCCCGGGGAGAGCGTTCTTGTTCTTCATGTCTAACACACAAGAAAACCCAAGTTATACACTGAAAACAACTGTGATGCTTGGAATATACTTGTTATACTTGGGTGTCAATGATGCACATCTTAATGAACTGCTTTAACTAACAGCTCACTGTCCTGGTACCTATCCACAGTCTGAATTACAAAAGCTTCCAGCATGGGCAGAGCAAAACAACTCCTGAAAATAACCAAATTTACCCATCCCGATTCACACTGCCCTTGGTGAAGGAACAAGTCTGGAAATTATACATAATGGGCAGAACAAGGCTACTTTACAAATACTTACTTGTAGCCAAGCTAACAAATGTGACCAATATCAATCAATAACATCCCACTGTTATTCTACTTAAGTCTAGCCCAAACATTTTAATCACTAGATGGTATTCTGGAAACTGCAGTACTGGGAACACTGAATAGAAAAGTAAGGATAGATCCCATTAATCTATTGTTTGACCCTTAAAACTCAATAGAATCAGAGAACATTAAGAGAAATTAAATATAAGCCTATATGGTAATATAAGTTGTGTTTTGTATACATGGCTACAATCACCTTACACTTGCATGTGTCTGGGGCTGACAAAGAGCAGGTGACTGGTGAGGGCAGGAAGTGGTCACAGCCAAGTCCTAAAGCAAAGGACCCAGAGAGATTAAGCAGAGTGTGGAGTAGGAATAAAGTGCACAAGGCATAGGGCGCTTCCCTTCAGGAATCATTCCAGTGACCCTCATGTAGTAAGCGGCACAGCTGTAGTGCTGGTAAGACTGCGTGGTTCACACCCCTGGTACTATTTCTAGAGGGGGTAGTTTAATATAATTATACTATAATGCAAGTAAAAAGTTCACTGTAAAAGGTCATGTGAATGTATAAGCAAGCCATAACAGCAAAAACAGCACTTCAACGTCAACCCGAAAACTAAGAAGCAAGGAGGCCGGTTGGTGGTGGTGCACGCCTTTACTCCCAGCACTTAGGAGGCAGAGGCAAGGAGATCTCTGAGGCCAGCCTGGTCTACAGGACAAGCTCCAGGACAGACAGGGCTACACAGAGAAACCTTGTTTCAAAAAACAAACCTCAAAAGAAAAATTCACCCCTGGCACACAGACAACAGTTACCTGTATTCTGGTGAGGAGCTCCGGCGGTGTGAATTGTGGCTCTCCCTTCTGTCATGACCTGAGGAGTGCTTCCAAGGAGAAAAGGAAGAAGGAATGTTTCACAATTGGTCATGTCAAAAATATATACACAGTGATATGTACATCAGCAAGTTGGCAGTACCTTAGAAATTACTTAAAATCTTTATTTCACTTAATTATTGTGTCTATGGTGTGTATATGTGGGAGTGTGGGCATGCATGTTCCATGGTACACATGTAAAGGTGAAAAGACCAATTTGGGAGCCGATTCTCTCCCTTCATGAGTCCCAGGAACTGAGTCCAGGCTCTCAGGCTTACACAGCAAAGCAAAGATTGCTGGCCCTCAAAACATTTTTCAAACACAAGACTAATTCATGTTACTTAAAATCTGGGTTTAAAAAAATTTTTTTTGTTGCCAGGCACAGTGGCCCACACCTGTAATCCCAGCACTCAGGGAGACAGAGGCAAGTGGATCTCTGTGAGTTCGAAGCCAGCGTGGTGTACAACGGCAGTCTAGTACAGCCAAGGCTACACAGAGAAACCCTGTCTGGGAAAAAAAAAATTTCTTTGTGACTCAGGCCCATTTGAATTACATCAGGTCCTGTCTCAAAAGATTATTTATCCATTTCTTTCTTCCTTCCTTTCTTTCTTTTTATTAGATTTCACCAAGAAATACAATAGAGGGTGAGGAGATAGGTCAAAGCATAAAAACATTCATTGTGTAAGCCTGGTTGCTGAGTTCAAGTCTTAGGGCCTATATAAAAACTGGATGCAGTAGGCGACACACATCTGTAATTCTGCACTCCTGTGCTCTGTGGGAAGTGGAGACTTTTAGGCAGCCAAGGTTCCTATAGGCAGCACAGTGGCAGAATCAACAAAAGACCCTGCCTCAGGGAGAAGCCACCTCCCCTCCTCCATTCATCTCAAACACAACCAAAACATCCTAAAAAGTAAACAAGAAACAAAATGAAGCAGAATTGTTCACTATGTATAATACAGTTTCTATAAAACTTTATACTAAAACCCTAAGCCCCAAGCTGAAGTAGTAGCCCACTGCAAGAGAATCTGCTCCACTTGCCACAGGGCCCTGCATCCCACAAATTCCCCACACCTCAAAACGTCCTAAGTCAAATACACACAAGATCCACCAAATTCAACAGATAACACAGGATCCAGTATTTACTGATTATTTCTCATGAGCTACAGTCATGAGAACTGTGCAGTCATTCAGAGGGACACAAAAGACAGGAAAGATGTGGGAACCGAAGATCTTCACACTCAGAAATTAGTTATGTTTAGTGTGGACATTTTACACAGATTTGTACTGAACATATCAGACCGTGTATGTGAGAAAGATAGAGACAGACACAGAGGGGAGCCAGGTAACAGTAGTTATCCACATTTTCTTTTACAAGCGAGGTAATTATGTTGACTACATTAGGAAGACAGCCTCAATTCTGTGCTAATGATCTTTAACACATCTCCGCAACAGCTGTTGTGAAGAAGTCGTGAATCAGAAGGATTCTGTAAATATGATGGAGTAACAAGCGACCGGCACATTACAGTAATACTAACTGGAGACTGTCAGGAGGGAACAATCACCGTGGCCCACAGCTTTGAATGATGGTGATTTGTGTGCAGATGGAGTGGTGAGAGAAGGTCACTAATTGAAAAACATTTGTAGGTATAATCCAAATATTAAGAACATAAATTCCCTTGTCATAGTTTTAGATTAAATCAATGCAATAGTTAAGAAAGAGTCAAATTTATTTTTAAAATTCTACAAATTTGTTAGCAAACATCAGGTATGTCTTCAGTCATTTGGTCTAAGGACTGAAGAGAGCAGAATGGGGAGGTGGGTGGAGCAAAGAGCTGAGTCTCAGAGCGTTTCTAGTAGGTTCTTCAGGGAGGACAGAAAGAATGGCTCCTGCCACACTAGTGAATTGCTAATGGCTAATTCAAATGAGTGACGAGCGCAGACTGGATACAACTGGCCACGGAGTCGGAAGGACATGCTGACTAAAGCCACCTACTTCTTGTCCAGTGTGGTGGCACAGAAGAGCCATAAGGACCACAGGGGGACCAGGAAGATTCTGAGAAGGGTTCCATGTTCCTCTCCCTGTAAAGGTGTCAGTTTAAAGGTGAGTGCTTACAAAAGGCTCAAAAGAGTTCTCACAAGTCTCCTTCCTCCTGTTGACGCCTGCTTTTAACATTCTGTCAACTACCTGCTGAGCCTGCGGTAAATTAACTGTAGACTAACGAGCATAAATCAAAAGCAGCAGATTTCAGATCAACAGAGGGAAGAATCGACTGAGAGGGCCCCTGAGCCCCTGCCAAGGGAAACCAGTAAAACGAGGCCGACTGTCTACTGAGCACACAGGCCAGAGGTTCACACCCTGGGGAGTGGAAAAGATGACAGTGCAGTTTTGATAAGCACATTCTAAGCACAGGCCATGGAGTTCCGTCTGTCTGTCTCCTTAAAGAAGTGTAAAGGCACAGAGCCAGTGGAGCAGTGGAAGGGATGTGTGCATGTGTTTGTAATTAAATAAAAGTGTACCTTCCCTTTCACTGACTCCATGTCCCAGTAAACAATACAATGGCTTATCAACCACACAGGAGAAAGAAGTTCAAGACCATGCACAGGCCGACTTCTCAAAGCCATGGACTTACTCTCCCAGTGACTGCTCTGACCTCACATGCTACAAGTCTCTCCTCCACCTCTGCTGCAGTCACACTGGACTCCATCGATGCACTTCCTGTTCCCACTTTCTGGAACATTCTAAGAAACCTCTCCTCACATGGCTGATGACCTTCCTTCACAACTTCACAACAGGCCCCGTACTCCCTATTACAAGCTCTAACACACCAAGCCCTAGCTCTACTCTATTTCTTTTCTCCACAGCTCCAGTCTTACAGGTAACATTCTAACAAGCTGCATGATTTACTTTCTGCTTCCTCATACCAGAAAGTAAAACAATGATAAGGGTACTGTTTTGTTCACTACTTTGTTAGAAGTACTTAGAAGAGTCACTGCAACAATTCATTCTTCATTTGTTGAGTAAACAAGTATCTAACGCAAAGTACAATATAAAAGCCCACTTCCATATATACTGGACAGTCATGAGAGAATCTAGATTGACTGAAAGGAGCTACTTGCCTTGCATATATCCCTCAAGAAACCATTCGCCATGAGAATGTTATCATTGCTAGCACTATCTGCTATTATTTTCACATGGACTGCAGGATATTTGATCCCACTGTGAACCCCAAAATTGTGAACCCTGTTGTAAAAACTTTGTTTCTTGTTTGGTGTGGTTGAGCTCTATCACACACCTTTAATCTAAGAACTTTCTGTTTATTGTAAACCAGTAATTATGGTGTGATTCACCCAGGCCTACCACACACCTATAATCCAAGTGCTTTCTCTGACCCCCAGCACCTGGCTCCTGATTCTTTATTGGTAAAATAGAATGGCTGGAATTTCTGTTTTTGTTTATAACATATACACATTCAAATGATTCATGTAGCATCTCATGCATATAATTTATGTATGTCTGTATATGCATTATATACATATATATATACATATTGTGCCAGTTAATCTTATGTCAGCTTGACATACAAACCAGAGTTATATGAAAGGAGGGAACCTCAACTGAGAAGATGCCTCTATCATAAGATCTGGCTTTAAGGCATTTTCTTAATTAGTGATTGATGGGGGAGGCCCCAGCCCATTGTGAATGGTGTCATCTCTGAGCTGGTGGTCCTTGGTTCTATAAGAAAGCAGGCTGAGCAAGCCAGGGGAGCAAGTCAGCAAGCAGCAGCCCCCATGGCCTCTGCATCAGCTCCTGCCTCTAGATTCCTGCCTTGTTTGAGTTCCTGTCCTCAAATCCTTTGATGATGAACAGTTCTGTGGATATGTAAGCCAAATAAACCCTTTCTTCCCCAATTTGATTTTTGGTCATGGTGCTTGGTCATATCAATAGAAACTATAAGTAAGACACAGACACACATACTACTTGCCAACCAAGGTCTTAGGTTCAATCTCTAGGCACATACATACACAGAGAGACGGGGGGGGGGGGGGGGGAGGAAGGGAGAGAGGAAGAAAGGAGATATCCAGCATATTTTCTCAACTGGCCCTCTAATTAATACTATTCCTACCCGTTCCACTTTGTTTGAGATTGTGATGTTGGAGTACGCAGACACCCTCCTACTGTCTGACTGTAATGTTTTCCTTCTGTAAGCGCATTTTGTTAGGAGGACAGGCACTAACTGACCATCAGCCTTTATCTTTAGCTTGTTT
>NW_026585895.1:6987064-7001732 GCF_907164565.1 Psammomys obesus | reverse complement strand
GGAGGACAGGCACTAACTGACCATCAGCCTTTACCTTTAGCTTGTTTTACTTACTTTCATGTGTGCCATACTACTTTTCATTTTCTGCTGTCAGCTGATACAATAAACCGGATTCCTCAAATTCATTCAAGTAATAAGTACTCAATGGCCTGAGCTCCTTGACACGTTTCTCTCTGTCTTCACACATCACCTAAAAAACAGCAGCATAAGCTTGTTAGCAATGATGAAGAGTACATGTAATAACCGCACGCTTCTTCCACACAGCAGGTGCCCAATCTCTTAATTTTCCTTAATTAGTACGAGAACACACAATAATCGAATTTTTTAAATTAAATCTTTAAATAGTTGCACAAAAGGATGTATACCTAACATGTATTAGTAAAAGAGTCCAAAACCAAGAAAGCAAATAGAAGGCTCATTCCAACAGGACCAAAGTTAATTTAAAAACAGAGTTCTTAAAACACTGTGATTAAAATGCTTCAGCAAGAGAAACGTATGCTTATATCACCAAGTACTGTATTTAAAATATATATATATATTAATAAAACAAGGAGCTGGAGAGATGGCTCAGGGGTTAAGGGCACTTCTGGCTACTCTTCCAGAGGTCCTGAGTTCAATTCCCAGCAATCATACAGTGTCTCATAACCATCTATAATGGGATCTGATGCCCTCTTCTGGCATGCAGGTAGAATACTATATACATAATAAATTACATAGTTTATGGTATGAGGTAATGAAGTCACAAAAATAAAAGAAACAGAAAAGTCTAAGAATCATAAACACACGGAGCACGAAGAACTGTAGTTGGTACTAAAATAAGTGAATGCAACTGGGAACCGTGCCTAAGCTGTGTTGCACCAGAAATGGCATTTCACAGTCCTTCTGCCTATCTCCCAGATCTTCTTTCTGCCTCCTCTTTCAAGATGCCTGGAGTTTTATAGGGGATGGTATGAATGCTTTATTTAGGGTTCAACACTCAAGAATCACTTATTTTCAGCACCTTTAGAAGCCAGGAGGCTCTGCTTTTGCCCCCTATTTACTGGACAATCTTTAACCAAGAGAAGCTGTTCTGGCTAGTTTTTATGTCAATTTAACACAAGCTCGTGTCATCTAAGAGAAGGACCCTCAACTGAGGAAAGGCCTCCGTGAGATCAGGTGTAGGCAGGCATCTGGGCCATTGCTGGAGCGAAGTTCTTGCGCACTGTGGAAAGGCTGTCCTCGCATACTCAAGTGCTCGTCTCTGTCCCAGCAGAGAGCTCAGCACAGACAAGCCTTTGGTATGGATAAACACCACCTGTCTCAATCTTTTGTAGACACTGTTCTCCACTACCTTTTGAGTGGTTACATAAAGAGCTGAGACAGGAGAGAATACACAAGTCTTTTGGGAAACTCTGGGAAAGAGGAATGAAAGGATTCACCTAGGAGACATGGAGAAAGTCAGACTTATGAAAATGAAAAAAAGGTAAAGAACCACGTGGCAGAACAGTCCAAACACAGGCTATACACGCTAGTTTGGAACAACAGTAAGCTACGGCCAAAAGCTTTCATTAATAAATAAAAGTTTCCGTGCCATCACTCAGAGCCGGGGTGGACATACAGAGTCCATACAGTTACAGAGCATTTCAGAACTACTGATTGATAGGGGCTGGTGCAACCCATCATGGCTGGGGCCATCCCCGGGCTGGTGGTCCTTTATTCTACAAGAAAGCAGAATAACCAAGCCACAAGAAGCGAGCCAGTAAGTAGCACTCCTCCTCAGGCTCTGCACTAGCTCCTGCCTTGGCTTCCCTCAGTGGACTGATTCAGGACATGTGAGCCAAATAAACTCCTTAGGGAGCTGCTTTTGGTCTTGGTGCTTCATCACAGCAACAGTAACCCTAACTAAGACAGTAGCATTTATCTATAGGTATAAATTTGAAAGCAGTCAGACACTACCAGCTTACCTACCGAGTAAGTTCCCCACTAAGGCCATATTTGACTGGGTTTACACTTTCATGCATGAGTCTCCTGGGGAATGGCCTCAAATCAATCTGAGTGTTGGTCACACCCATGCCAGTAGTGAGTAGTGTCAACTTCCTGCCTGACAGGTTGGTATTGAAGTCTGTATGGTTCACATAAGAGAAGTCTTTCTTTCCTCTCTCAGCAACCTGTACAACGTGTTCCAGCCCTCTGAAAGCTGGTCAGCAGGGAGGAAGTTTCCCGTTTCACTTCCAACTAGTTTTCTCTGGGTCTTGCTATCAAGGAATGTGGCATCTTTAGCAACATGGTCTTAGCTTATTCGGGTGGGCAACCAAGAGGGATGGCAAAAACGTGTTTGTTGTTTTTAATTTAGTTTAACAGAAGTGAGTTGGGCTAATGTTGAGAAAATTCCTTAAATATAGTTAGTAAAGAGCATACCTAAAATTTAAAGCGAGATTTATTTACCTTATGCCCACATCATCTAATAGTGAACCTCAACAAAAATGCCAACATTTGTACACTGATGCCACACTGGCAAACTATAAAACAGAAAGTTTAGGAAATGTTCTTATCCCAAAACGGGTCCACCTCCAGATTAGAAGACTATGATGTTAGTAAGACTTCTTTCTGAACATCAATAAGGAATTCTTAATCAGCATCACTAGGATGCACCGCGCAGACACGACAGAAGTAAACCAATCACTTGCCTCCACTGTGCCAAAGCTAGCACTTTCCTCTGTGACTCTATTGACTTTTTAAAGGAAGTTTGTCTTTGATTTTTTTAAAATTATTAACTTTTCAAAATTTCAATTTAGTTTACATCCCAAGGGTTCCCCCTTCCCCTCTCTCTTTCCCGCCCCAGAAAAGGCTCCCCCTCATATCAAGTCATATCAGGACTGCGGATATCTTCATCCCAAGGCCAGGCAAGGCAGTCCTGTCAGGGGGGAAGTGATCCAAAAGAAGAGACCATCTTAGAAACAGCACCCCACCCCTCCACTTGCCAGGCGACCCAGCTGCCCACTGGCCACATAGGTGCAGGGCCCTAGGTCCAGACCATGCATACTCCTTAGGTGATGTCTCTGAAAGCCCCCATGGGACTGGGTTAGTTGTTTCGTTGGTCTTCTTGTGAGGGTCCTGTCCCCTCCAGGTCGTTCCATCTTTCCCCCATCTACTGACTTCTTAAACCTGGCTTTTTTTTCCCCTGCCTCTCCACACTAAAAGCAATCTTTTATGTGTTTTCCTTCCAAATGCTTTATTTATTTAATTTTAATAAGTTTTCTTTCTGATTAATGTTGTCCTTTCTGTTTGTACTTTTCAACATTCATGAGCAAAAACTTTCAGACACTCCCCTATAGTCTTCTATTTTCATGTCTCAAAATGTAAAGAGCAAAGCTGGTAACACTGTAAATGGCTACTGTGGTAAGGAGAGGCACACAGACTCCAACCACTGTCCAGATGTGTACAGAGCGTGCCTGAGGAAGGTTCTGAGCTCAGCATGCGCAAGCCTCACACTTAGACTGACTGGAAATTCCTGTAACGAGAGCAATCTATATAGAATTTAAAGCTCTCACTGCTCTTCCCAGCACCACTATGTGGACTCTGTGATGAATTATTAAATTCCTTGCCTTGTCACAAGTAAGCAATTCAGCCAAAGCACACCTGCTCCTCTGAGTAAAGAGGGTATTTTACAGCAGAAGACGCAGCACTCCTGGGAATGGTACTTTACGATAATGCCTATTTTCCCAGTCCAGCAAACACCAGAAAGCAAGGAGGGAGGTTTGCAGTCGCATTCCTAAGACACACTTCAAACTGTGAACCAAAACCTCTAAAATTACATATCTGTCAATTATATCAAACCTTCAGAACATGAGGACGATGGCCAGACTTCACTGTCCTCTTAGCACAGTACTTCTAGCACCATTAAATATTCTGTTTTTTAAAAAACTCCAGGTTGCCTGATGGGGAAATGGTAATCAATATCAGCCTAACCTAACGAAGGTCCATGGGGGCTCAAAGAGACTTACTACCAACCAAAGAGCACATGTGGACTGGACCTAGGACCCCTGTGATATGTAGCAAATGTGCAGTGTGGTCACTGTAGGGTCCCCTAACAATTGGAGCGGGGGCTGTCTCTGACATGTACTCTGCTGCCTGCTTTTGCACCACTTTCCCCCAGCTGGGCTGTCTTGTCTGGCATCAATGGAAGAGGATATGCTTAGTCCTGATAGGACTCGATGTGCTGGAGTGGGCTGGGGAGAGGGGCAGTTCTCCTTTCCTGAGAAGGGGAGGGGGAAATGGAGAAAGAAGGTGGAAGGGTGGGACCAGGAGGAGAAGATGGAGGAGTCTTTGATTAGGATATAAAGTGAATAAGAAAATAAATTAATGAGAAAATTAAACATATATAAATAAATATATAAATAAATGAAAAAATCCAGGTTGCCTGATGGGGAAATGGTAATATTAAACAATACTCAAACTTTCAGAGCAATCTGCAGCTGGTTCTAAAGGTCAAAGCAGTACAACAGGATTCTCTGGAATGTGCTTTCCCTTTCCAAGTAGGAAATGAGAGGAAGACTAGCCACAGTAACACACACACACACACACACACATACACACACACACACACACACACACACACACACACACACACACACCAGTAAGAAACTTATCCTAGGACATGCTGAGAAGGAAATGATTTGAATTGACTTCATCACAAAGAATTTTGCTACAGATGTGACAAATCATTTATCACCAAAACCTGGCATGTGCCATCATGAGTTGGTGCTCTTCTTCAAAGATTAATGTATCTGATTAGAAAATGTTGACCTGGACCCCAAAGGGAAAATGCTTAATACTCCATGGACTTTATTTCATTTCTAAACTATGAAAAATCACACATGTCAAAAGGGGTCTGATGCCAGCATCTGTGCAAGGACACGCAGACCACCCATGCTTCCAAGTCGCTGTCAGATGCCTGCTCTGTGTCTACACCTGAATCCAACCCCACGTTCCCTTCAGGATGCTGAGCAGGCAGTTCAAGATCCTGCCTCTGTCTGAGACAGTGACAAACATTTGATCTGGTCTCCGATTCTATGTGCAAAAAAAGCGCTTCAAGTTAAAATTGTACTGAGCATTATATATCATCAACTGGGAGGAAGTATATCTGCCTTCACGGCTTATATTATGAAGCAAGTCCACATTTAAGTAATGAAACAAGTTAAGGAATAAATGATTCAATCACTTCACTTTTTAAAAAGTTTTGGTGATCTATGATCTCTGAATGTGTTCCTTTTTACCAAGGCTTATTATCTAGAATCTACAGATTCCAAGAACTGGAATCTGACCATTTTTATTTTAAAATACTAGCCAGTCATTGATTTACAGAACTGGTTTCCATTTTAGGTTTTAAATAATAATTAAAAAAAATCTTCATGTTGAACTTAAAGGTCCATTTAAAAACAAATTATAATTGACACTTATGGACAAATTCCTTTGATCCTGTCCTCTGGTCCTACTTTCTCTCTCCCTACATAGCTGAGATGGTTTTGATTGGTCTAAACTTATTGTCCCTTTTTCTTAACATCACTAACTCCTCTTCCCCACTGTACATGGCTTTACATCCCTACCTACCTTCTCAGCATTGATCAGGGTTATAAATGAACTGTTGCAAAATCCAGAAAGAACTCCCTATTTGACCAGACACTGCTACATGCCTGGTACTGCTGAGCCACCCCGCTTTCCTTCCAAGTTTTCAGTCCTCAGCTTATACATCGTCACCCTTCAGCTCTTCCTCTGCCTCCTGCTCTGCCTATAATTTATACTTTAACTATAAGTTATACTTTAAGTTATACTTTAACTGTTGCTCATAGATTCTTTTGTTCATTACTATCAACTTAACACTGGAAGCTTGACACGTGTTACAAGAACATTGGCCTTTTTCTCCCTGTACTCTGTCTGAAGAGTATCTCCATCACTACAGTGTCAGCTGACACTTCAATCTAGCCTAAGCGTCTCTATGGAACTCCAGTCATTGAGAAGAAACTTCTATGTGGGTCTGATGGCGTTCCAAAAGAAGGCTGTACAAACTGGAGCTCATTTCCTTCTCTCCATCTCAAGCCAGTTTTTCCTCTAGCTTGTCTCCTGTAAATGTTCCCAAGTGGCAATTCTTTTTTTCTTTATTCCAAATCAGTCATTAAGTCTTGATTTTATTCATTCTCCTAGGAGAAGAAACAAATCTGCTGTTTCACCCTTTCTCTGCCTCTGTATACAGGAGGCTGGTGGAAGTTTCCATTTAGGGAAGATCTCTAATGGGACACTTCAGTTTCATTTCAAAGGCAGATTGGGTTTGACAAGTTTTCTCAGTCTTTTCGCACAGGATGTAAGAATTTCTAAAGTATAAGTCCCCTATGCAAATTAAACTTGGCATTCCATTTATGGAGGGCAAAAGGATCCTTTTAAATATCTATAAAGCTGCCCATGGGGAAGTCAGGTTTTGAAATCAAGCACACATTCCATTAGGACGTGCGCAATATTACCCCATACTTCCCAGAAGTCCTTAAATGCTTTAAAAACAGAACCTTTGTTTCTGTTCCTACAATGTTTTACTTTATAGTATTTTAACAGAAAATAATTTCTCAGTATCAGCCTTTCTGCTATTCAGCAGAACAGAGCCTAAGGGGGCACCTCCTTGCTACCATCCCCTGAATCATAGAGCTGGAACTTAGATCCATTCTCCTAAGTCTATCTCTTGGCTTACTTTCCCATATATCCCTGATTTATGGTTTAAGTGGCCTGGAACAGGGCTTAACTTTATTCTGTAGCCAGGCATCTCATTCACTGAGCAAAGGGCGTCATTGCAGTTTCTCTGGATCTACTGATGTAACCTGAGTTTCTACCCATTTTCATGATAACAAAGAAAAAAAAAAAAACCCAAAAAACAAAAACCCCTTACATTTAAAGAGAGGCCCCTCCTCCTCCATAATACATGCCTTCCAATAAGACACTTTAGTACTTCTAACTATGTCAAATGTTTACTTCATTTGTTCAAGCTTGTATTTGTGCAGAAGAGTCTAAGGCTATAACAACTGAAAAAATACACAAGAGGACAGGACCCCCAAAACGATGAAGCCACAACAGTTAGTCTTTCTGCTAAAAAAAACAGTGGCAGTGGCTAGGGAGGTAATATTGACATTACACAGCACACAAGTCACCAAAAGTGGATGTTTTTATCCTTAAGGTGAAGAGGTATCTAGATGCTGCAGCTATTCCACAAACACTGTTGCTGTAACAGAGAAAGTCTGGGGTGTACAAAAAGTAAGAGGTGCTGAGGTCCTCATGGACAAGTAGGAATTACATCCATACAGAAAGAGGAAAAGGTCATTTTCAACAGGGACCCACATGCTACAGGTTCAGAGACATTTGAAACAAACAAAACTGGTGACTTCAAGTAATTCAAGTAAAGGCAGCATGTAGAGGAATTTTCATCCAAAACATGACTGTTCTAGAAAGAGATCACATCCAAAGACCTTCTAGGTCTGTGTGATCCAGCTGGACTACAAACTCGACTTTAATCCAGGAGCCAGAGGCAAGGAGATCTGAGTTTTCAAGGGCAGCCTGGTATGGAACAAGTTTCAGGAAAAGAGAAGCTTAGGTCCAGGAGTGGTGGCACACACCTTTAATCCCTAACAATGAAGGTAAAGTTAGTTTGTAGAAGGGAGCACCCATGTTTAAAAGTGATGTCTAACTGAGTGGCAGAAACAATGATGAATCAGAGACAGACTTGACAGAATAGGATATGTCCAACTCTCAGGAGAAGAGAAAGGAAAGGGAAGCTAAAGAAATGATGAGAGACAAGAGGAGGCAGTTTTACTGGGAGAGTTTTACAGAGAGAGCTTGAAGGCAAAATGAGCCAGAGAATGAGAAGGAGCCAGATTAGAAAAGATTGCTGGAGTTAGTTTAAGGCCAACCAGAGCAATTCTGGGGTTGAAAAGGAGAAGTCAAATTGAATAATTCAGCTGGGAAAAAGAATTAAAGCTAGAACAGTTGGGTTGAACCAGCCAGCGCAGAGCTCAGAAAAGAATAAGAAAGGGTAAATTTAGTAAGCAGTCTCAGAGGCTAAAAATATTCTAGGCCTAGGTTAGATTGTATGGAGGATAGAAGCTTACAGGACTAGGCCTCAGTTAGCAGATAGAGGCAGTAAGCCTTGCAGACAACAATTAGCTCAAGAGAATAAAAGTTCCTTTTACAGGAGCACATAGGGAATGAACATAAACTAGGCGCAGTGCTGTACACCTATAATCCCAGCACTCCGGAGACAGAGACAGGTGGATCTCTGTGAGTTCGAGGCCAGCCTGGTCTAAAAAGTGAGTCCTGGACAACCAAGCTACACCCTGCCAAAAAAAAAAAAAAAAGGAAAGAAAGAAAAGAAAAACGAACATAAGTGACATGGACCACAAGAGACCATGAAGTTAATCATGAAAGCCTTTTCATGGATACATCGCATCTTTGAAATCCTTAGTCACTGCTATATACATATATATCACTGCCACTGTTTTTACCAGAAAGACTATAACTGCTGTAGCTTTGTTTCGGGGATCCTATACCTCCCTTCCAACTTCCCAATCCTACATAGGAGAAAGAAGGCTAGCAGGGAGAGGGAATGTAGACCTCTTTACTTCTCCCAGCTGTTTAGTGCAGATGGATCTTGGACATACCAGCAGCAAAGTGCTGCACCCCACGATGCCTTTCTCTCCATCTGTGTGTTCCAAACCACCACCTGTCCATTTCTGCAAACTGCTTTACCCTACAGGGCCTTAATCCCCTACATGAGATAACACTGTGAACAAACTACAGCTCCAACTAAAATCCCAAACATGGGGTTAAAACCAAAACATATTTACACAGCATAGCTGAGTTTACAAAGAAACCAAAACTTCCATTACAGTCCTGTACTCTTGTATATTTTTCAGTTGTTATAGCCTCAGAGACTTTTCTGCACAAATGCAGCTTGAACAAATGAAGAAAATATTTCCTACATGATTAGAATTCTCAATCACTGATGTGTGTGTGTGTGTATATATACACATATACAGCTCACACAGACACAAACATACATACATATATGTGTGTATATATGTGTACATATATATTATATGTGTGTATTCTAGGACAGTATCAGATACTTAATAGGTTCCAATACTAAAATTAAGTTTTAAAATTGGAGGGAGCCACAAAGGACCCAAGTTATTTTGACAACATACAGAGAACACTCCTCTGCCCCTTATTCTTGGAGCCACCAAGCTGTCTGTCATCATCTGCATCAAGAGATACACTCTTAGATGCTGTGCCCTTTCAGGTGTTGAGAGAAAACTGGACCCAATGGTACGAACACAGCCATGCAGCACAGGCCTTTATCTTATCCTCCTCCTACTTTGCATCCTCCCCACCTCAAAACCAAATCTGGTCCTCAGCTTTGCTAATTACGTCTGCTAACTTGCACAGATGGACTGAAATAACCTTTCTAAGCATACTGTGGCTAAAAGGAACTCTCTCCATAGAGAAGCTTACCAGGTAGCCTCTAGACACCTAGCATCACCACCCAGCACAGAAGCTCTGGTCTAGAAGGAAGCTACCCTCATAAACTGATTCAGAGCACTCACGGGATTAAGTTTCCAGAGGGGAAGTACTGAACTTTGCCTAGCTTAAAGCCACTACCGAGTTGTGCTCAAAAGTAGATTAACCATCAGTTAATTTTGGGTCTCTCATATTAGGTAATTAATTCTTTAAATGCTGAAGCTTTTACTAAAAAGAGGAAGCTTTCTTTCTTGCTTTCTGTTCACCAGGTTTTACTAACATGGCACAAAAGGCAAAAGCTTGTCTAAATCCACTCCCCTGCCTATGTGCTAACTTTTTTTTAAAAAAACTGCTTTCAAAGTTTGTGCTGTGGTAAGCACTAAGCTGTCTTTTCCCATGTTCACCTGGAGATGTGTTAACAAACCTGTTTACTGAAGCCCATACTAGAGGCCTTCATGATCCATCACCGCCCCATGTTAGCAATCATAGCGAACCTCACCGTCAGCTAAAGATACCCCAAGTCCATGTTCTCAGTACAAAGGAGATTTACTTGCTCCAGAGGCAAAAGGGACAGGGAATAGGAGACAAAGACAGGAGACAGAGCACGAGGGGGAAAGGGAAGGGAACAAGGGAGAGGGAGGAGGGGTATTTGTCCCAGAACGGGACAAAGGACTATCTCTGGATGGAAAAGTTGAAGACACAGCACATAGGAAAATGAGGCTTATAAAGGTAAAGGAGAAACCTGTGTTAGGATGAGGTATTTATTTTTAACTGAGCATCCTAATTAGGTAAGCCAAAGGAGGCTCTTGATTGATGGACTTCAATACTTTGATTAGGGAAAAGACTTTTCGGGGTGGCCTTAGGAATATAATCTAATGGTTTTCAGTAAGGCAGGGGGAATTGGGGAGAGGGGCACAATCTGCCAGAGCCAGGCCCACCACACTCAAGCTGGCCAGAGTGCCTGTAGTAATCTCAGACTTAAAACGGAATCAAGGGAAATTTGACGGAACAACCCTCAAAAACATTAGTTCCAATCAACTGTATTTATCACTTCTTTCTGGAACTAGTCTATTCCCAGACTGAGTATGACTGGGCCAGTCACGAGTAAGTTAGGAATAAACTAGGTATTAAAATGCAGTCTGGGCGGTGGTGGCATGCTTTTAATCCCAGCACTTGAGAGGCAGAGACAGACCTCTGAGTTTGAGGCCAGCCTGCTCTACAATGTAAGTTCCAAGACAGCCAAAACTACACAGAGAAACTGTGTGGAAAAACAAAACAAAAAGCAGTCTAAATACAGTGCATAATTAACAGAAAATATAGCTCCCTTTCATATGTATGGATGTTTTGCCTTCATGTACATATGTGCAAAGCCCAAGTGGCTGGTACGAGAGGCTATTGGATTCCCTGAAATTGAGATTACAAATTGTTGTGAGCCAATATGTAGGTGCTTGGATATGACCCCAGGTCTTCTGCAAGAGCACCAAGCGCTCTTAACCGCTGGGCCACCTCTCCAGTGACTTAAATAACTGAATTCATGCTTCTACAAATACCTCTGCCCCAAACAACAACAAAAAGTGAGTGGCTATAATGTATTAAGAGTCTTGCACTTAGCGCTGGTACAGTGCTGTTTGCGAAAGTGTGCTGTGGAGCCTGCTGCTCGCCAGGGACAGGGGCTGCAAACCCATGTTTGGAAGTTAGGAGTAGTTTAGAACATTTAGAGTCAGGCGGAAACACACGCACAATGCGCCACATGGAGAACTAAGGCGAAACACGACAAAGGTTCAGTCAAATCAATGAAAACAAAAACCCGTAAATGAAAATGTAATAGAGTTAGGCCCTGGGATATTACGCTGGAAGGAGGCAAAAGCGTTATCAGCACAGTTTATTAGGACCAGTCCCGGGAAGCCGACTGACAAAGACCCGCGGATTCGAAAGCCGCTAGAGGCGCGTGCCTGAAGCACTGCACCGGGAGCAGCGGGGACCTCGGCAACAAGGACTGCGGGGACGCGGGCCGGGGAGCTCCCAGGACAGGCGTCCACCCGCGGCAACCCAGACCGAGGCCCCGTCGGAGCACGGCCGCTCCCGGCGCCAGGCCGACACCGCTCGCCGCATGTCGCGGTGAAGACACGCAGCCCCGCGCGGAAAGCGAGGCGCACCGGGCCAGCGCCCACTCGCATGCCCCTGCCCTCTCCACGAGACTTAGCAACCCGCCGACCCCCACTCTGGCTCCTACTCTCTCCCGAGTCTCCAGAGTTCCGTAATTACCTAAAGCTCCACCACGCCGCCATCACGCCGGAAGTGCGTCACTTCCACTTCCCGGGTGAAGGTAGCGCGTGAAATTCGTATAGACCTAATAGTGAATGGACGCCGGTAGGTTATACTATTAATGATAACGCCATATAGTTTCACCAGAGTCACAGCAACCTAGCTAGGCACGCGAGAAAATAGAAGTCCTTGTGAACTACAAAGTCCAGCAACCTCTGGCAGCACGGACGGAAATGAGAAGAAATAATTTGCCAAAGAGAGCCGCGGTGCATGATGGGAAGTGTAGTTCATGCCGGTGGGCAGTCACAAGAGAGAAACTTGGTTGTGAGCTAGGTTTCGAGGCCTTCAATTTATTTCAACACTACTCATCTTCTATTACCATAAAAAGTAGCTCTTCGTAGTCACCTTTCCGTTAATTTTTTTTTTTTTTCCGTGTTGAAGCTTAACGCTAAGATACATACTAGGCAAGTAAACTACCACTACTATCTTGTCTGAATATCTTAAAAAGAGTAGACTAGGGATCACTTTCAGACTTTCAAGGAAACCTTTCCCCAAAGTCTGTTTAGTGGCAAGATGTTTAACATCTATTAATTTCCAAGATTTTAAAGTCAACTGAATAGAAAACTGTTGATAAACCGTGCGATGTAATGATAATGAGAAGTAAATTGAAGGCCCAGAATGGTGGTAAATGCCTTTACTCCCACCGCTTGGGAGGCCGAGACCAGCATTGTGATTTCCAGGACATCAGACCTACTTAGTGAGCCCCTGTCTCAAAAAGAGAAAAGAGAAAAGAAAAGAGAGGAGGAGAGGAGGAGAGGGGAGGGAGGAGGAGAGGGGAGGGGAGGAGAGGAGAAGAGGAGAGAAGAGAGAGGAGAAAAAAAGAGAAAAGAAAAGAAAAGAAAGCACATTGTATACAGATTGTGATTTTTCTCTTTTGACTACAATAAAGAAGTGACAATTTTGCAGGGTTGGAAAGTGAAATCTGTAAAGAGCTCATAGCACTGGCATCAATAAAGATCTCCTGAATCTTTGATTTTCAGTGTTGACAAAAATCTAAGTATTTAAATGCTTGCTAATGTGATTGGAAATCTCTTCCTAAGAACAGCATTTTCACATTTCCAAGCCAACCAGGCTTGGCTTTTCCAATAATTTTTTTTTTTAAACAGGGACAGGATCTCACTATGTGGTCTTCGATGGTCAGGAGCTCATTATGTAGATCAGGCTGGCCTTCTCAGAGATCCGCATCGAAGGCCTGTGGCACTAAGCCCTGCTTCTCTGTTACAGCTTGAAGGTGATTTAGCTTTTAGCCTTTTCCTAGAGACAGTATGTATTAGGAGGGTTTCCATTGTGGTGAAGAGACACCATAACCCACAACAACTCTTATAAAGGAAGGCATTTAATTGGGACTGGCTTACAGTTCAGAGGTTTATTCCATTGTCAGCATGGTGGGAAGCATGAAGGCAGACATGGTGCTAGAGAGGTAGCTAAGAGTTCTGCATCCAGATCCACAGTCACACACTGCCCAGGCTTGAGCATCTGAGACCTCAAAGCCTACCCTTAGTGACACACTTCCTACAAAAACATCACACAACAAGGTCACACCTCCTAATTGTTCCACTTCCTGTGGGCCTATGGAGGCCATTTTTATTCAAACCACCAGAGGGTATGAATAAGACTAAAAATCCTGAGCTAGGCACTTTAAACTCAGAACTTGAGAGGCAGAGGCAGACCTGATCTTTAGGAATTCAAGGGAAGCCTGGTCTACATGGTGAGTTCTAGGCCCGTCAAGACTACATAGTGAGTTTTTAATCCAGTACTTGGAAAGTAGAGGCAGACAGATCTCTTAGAGTTTGATGCCAGCCTGGTCTACATAGTGAGTTCTAGGCCAGCCAAGGCTACATAGTGAGATCATATCTCAAAAAACAGAAAGAAAACAAAACAAAAGCAAAAATAAAATATAAATACTATAACTGGTCCTCATTACGGTATTAGAGTTTCTAAAGGAACACACCAGATAGAATGAATATATAATAAGGAATGTATCAGACTGGTTTACAGAATATGGTCTAGATAGTTGTCTTGGTTAGGGTTTTACTGCTGTGTGGAAGACCATGGCAACTCTAATAAAAGGAAACATTTAATTGGGGCTGTCTTACAGTTTCAGTTTAGCCCATTATCTTCATGGCGGGAAAACCGTGGTGGCGTGCAAGCAGATATGGCGCTAGAGAAGCAGCTGAGAGCTCTACAGGCAGCAAGGAGACTGTGTGTCACCTTGTGCATAGCTTGAGCACAGGAGACCTCAAAGCCCACCTCCACTCTGACACACTTCCTCCAACAAAGCCACACCTGCTCCAACAAGGTCATAACTCCTAATAGTAAGAGTGTAGTAGGTTTTTCCTTGTACAATAGTACCACTCCCTATGGGCCAAGCATTCACACTCATGCGTCTATGTGGCCCTTACCTACTTAAACCTCCACTATAGTCTGACAACAGCTGCCTCACAATGAAAAGGCCATGAATTCTGTAGTTGTCTCTTTATCTGTAGTCCTATCCGGTGGTGGCGTCCTGGAAGACTCTCGAGAAGCTGCTGTCTTTCAGTCTATGTTGGAATCCTGAAGACGCTGGATTTAATACTGGAGACAACAGGATAGGTCAATTTTCCAGTGGTGGTGAGGACAAGCAGACAAAAAGCAGTTTCTCTTTTATGTCCTTTTATGTGGACTGCCACCAGGAGGTGTGGACTGGCTTAAGGATGGGTCTTCTGTCCTCAAATGATCTGATGGAGATGATCCCACTGGAGTGCTCAAGAGTCTCGGTTTTAGTTTGAAAGATCCCCGGAGGGTATCTTCCGTCAGAGAGACCCCCTCCCAA
>NW_026585895.1:6981479-6982064 GCF_907164565.1 Psammomys obesus | reverse complement strand
GAAACAGTCTCACAGATATCTATGAGAGTGAATAACACAAACTGTCAAGTTGATTCCAAATGAAGTCAAGTTGACAACTGCAATTAGCCATCTTGAATCCATGTGTTACTTTAGCTTCTGAAGAAACAGCTCTGATTAACCAGCACCACTACAGTGAAACCTTTGCTCTGTTGGGATAAGTGGCACTGGTTAGCTAGAGATGACAAATTAGACCGGATTAAGAAGAGAACAGCAACCAGGCATGGTGGCACATACCTGTGATCCCAGCACTCAGGGCAGCAGAGGCAGTCTGATCTCTGTGACTTCCAGGCCAGTGTGATCTACAAAGTGAGTCCAGGACAGCCAAGGCTACACAGGGAAACTCTGTTGGGGTGTGTGTGGGGAGAACAGCATTAGGTGGGTATTGGTGGCGCACCTTTAATCCCAGCACTTGGGAAGCAGAGGCAGGAGGATCTCTGTCAGTTTAAGGCCAGCCTGGTCTACAAAGTGTGTTCCAGGACATCCAAGGCTACACAGAAACCCTGTGTCAAACAAACAAACAAAACTCCAAAAAAAAAAAAAAAAAAAAAAAAAAAAAAAAAAAAA
>NW_026585895.1:6930173-6981379 GCF_907164565.1 Psammomys obesus | reverse complement strand
AAAAAAAAAAAAAAAAAAAAAAAAAAAAAAAAAAAAAAAAAAACAAAGAAGGAAGGACAGAAAGAAGGAAGGAGACAAAGAAAGAAAGAAAGAACGGCATTACTGAGGTGAAATCTTCTGCCCTCTAGTATTTCCTCGGAGTTAGTACGCTGCCATCCACTGGGGCCAAGGCTGCATCCCACACTGACAGCCAGATGTGGTAAAGTGTTGAAGACTCCCATGTGGTACTGGGTTTGAAAGCATACACAGGTCATGGAGAGCAGCAAAGGCTCACTAGGTAAGGCCATTGGTGACTTTGCAGCCTTAGTTGCAGTGAAGAAGTGTCACGGAGAGAGCTAAGACTTGGCATCATGTGACGGGATCAGAGTCCCTGAGAAGAGTCCAGGAGGCCCTTAGTGAAGGTGCAGTCTGTGGAGATGTCCAGCATATTGCAGACAACAGGACCATGGCATGACTTCCAGGAACAACAGTTATGGAGTAGAGCTGGTCTGAGTTTATAAGATGAACATTGTGTGCTCTGGAAGGCAGATCCAGAAAAGTCGAGCTGTCCATGCATTTTTGGTCCCAGAATGGGTCTCAGATATGAAGCACTGAACTATTTACACTGTGAAATTTTGGTTTTTTTTCTTCAATTTTATTGTGATTGTATCTTTTCTTCCTTTCTTCTTCCCTTCCTTTCTCCCTTCCGTCCTTCCCTTCTTTCTTCGTTTGAAATAAAAAGAAAGAAATTAAGTGTTTTTTTCCCAGGAACTCACAGAAATGAGACCTCTTCTATTTTAGAGAGATTTTGAACTTTTAAAGGATGTTAGATATTTTAGAGATATTTAACTTTTACACTTTGATATCTTAAAGACTATGGGACTTTTAAAGTTGTACCATGTTTTAGATTTTATTATTAAAATGAGATCTTGGGGATAAATCAGAAAGGAAAGGTTATTGGTTAGTGATGTGTTTTTGTGTTAAGTTGACAAGGCTCATTTGCTTTGGTTGGTTTTTGGAAACTTGACTCCGTCTAGGTATTGGGTCTTAAAGACTCCCCAGACAAATCTCACTCAGCACCTGTGGTGCCTCCCAGCACTTCTCGCCCTACCCCTATCCTAAACCTCTCCAGTTAAGGGTCTGGGATTCACTTTCTTTCACTGCCATTTTGTCTAAATGTTCTCTTGGCTCCCATGTGCTCTCTTGGTCCCCTTGACCTCCCTGTCTCTCTCCTCTTCCTCTCTTCTCCCACTTCCGTGGTATGGTCCACTCTGCTGCCGTGTTCAGTTTGTACTCTTCTGGATGTCTCTGGCTGTTCTCTTTGTCATGTCTACAGTAAAATCCCTCTCCCCAAACATAGTTAGGGTAGGTCATGTCCTCATTTTCATTCACCAGGGTCATCTGAAAAAAGGGAACTTCAGTTAGGAAACTGCCTTCGGAAGACTGGCCTGTGGGGCATTTTCTTGATTAATGATAATGTGGGAGGGCCAACCCACTGTGGGTCATGGCACCCTTGTCAGATGGTCCTGGGCTGTTTAAGAAAGCAGTCTATGCAAGGATTGCACCATGGGGATGCAATCCAGTAAGCAGTGTCCCTCCACGGTCTCTGCTTCATTTGGTGATGCAATGTAATATGGAAATTTAAGACAAATAAGCCCTTCCCACCTCAAGCTGTTTACCTTTACCACAGCAATAGAAACCCAAAAATGACAGAAATTAGTAACAAGGAGTAAACTATTACTAAGACAAACCTGATCCTGCTGGGGTTTTGTTTTGTTAGTTTGTTTTGAGGAATGTGGAAGACTTTGGGACTTTGGACTAGAAAAGTGGCTGGACACTTATAGGTCTATACTAGCAGAAGCTTGGAAGACTGTAGTGCTGAGAGCTAGGTAGATTATGGAGGTCCAGATCCGGAGGTGTCAGAGAGGAACAATACTAACAACCGGTCTAGGGAGTGCTCTTGTGATATTTTGAATGGATGAACAGATAGGTAGATAGATAGATAGATAGATAGATAGATAGATAGATAGATAGATAGACAGACAGACAGACAGATTTCTACCTGTGGCTGGGTCTCCATAGAGATAAGGAAAAGCCAGTTGAGCACAGGCTTTCTTTCCTGCCCTGAGAACTTACCTGAGACTAAAATGAAATGTAATAGACTAATTTCTTTGATGGAGGACACTTCAAGGCAGCCTAATATCGAATCTGTGGCATGGTTATTATTAGTGAGAGTTAAGCAGGTCTACAATGAGAGAAAGCAAATGGGGGCAGAAAGAAATATAAAACTTATAGTTTGAAGAGCAAAAGAGAGGTATGGAATTTAATGTTTCATCTGAGGCTTAGGTGAAAGATAAGGAGATTAAAGAGAGAGAAAATCTGCATTGGAATAAAGGGAAAGGTACTCTCAGGAAGACCCCACCCAGCTAGGCTTCCAGCTTAGGAAAGAGTATAAGGTCAGTCCTGCTCCTGTCTAGCAACAACAAGCAAAAGCTGTTGGAATGTCATCCAGGGGTCCAGGGGCATCCCAAACTGGTGGCTGAACTTGGCATTGTTGTCTACTCGGTGCTGGCTTTAGGGTTATGAAGGACAGAGGGTAAAGAGTCACGGATTACCCCCTCATGGTTTAAGAGAACCACTGAGATGGATAGCGTGGGGTGAATAGTGTAAGGGCCTCGAGATGCTATTACGTGGAGCTGTGGAAGTAAAGCCGAGATTGCACTGGAGCCTAGAGATGCTGGAGGTGCCAGAATTGAGGGTTATCTGACAAGGAGAGCTGCACACAGGAAGTGGAACTGTCCCGAGAGAGATGTACATTGCAAGCAGAAAAAGCTGGGTGAACAGAGCCATCTAAGCCCTTTGATACTGGACACAAAGCCATAGGATTTGACATTTGTTCTGTTGAGTCTTCTGACTTTGATTCAGTATTTTCTTAATATGTCCCCATTTCTTTCTTCTTCCTAAATTCTAGGTCATTATATGTTGAAAGTATATAACTTGTTTTTTTTTTTTTTTTTTTGTAAAATTTAATTTTACAGGGGGTTATAATTAAGATATTTTCTGCAGTCTCAGAAGAGACATTGGACTTTGAAACAGTGTTGAGCCTGAAAGAATATGGGGAGTTTTGGAGTGTATCTAAATGCATTTTGTACTGTGATGTGATCATGAGCCTGTGAGGGCCAAGGAGTCATACACTCCTTGGTGTCTCGAATGAGCTACCCCATAGTCCTGGGGATCTGAATACTCAGTTTCTCATTGGTGGCACTGTTTGAAAAGGTTTATAAGGTGTGGTCTTGCTGAAGGAAGTCACTGAGGGAGGGTTTTGAGATTTCAAAAGCTACATCCCATTCTCGGTTCACTCCCCATGCTTCTGACTGCAGTTTGAAGATGTGAGCACTCAACTTCCCGATCCAGCGGCCAGCACTCCAGTCTTCCATCTTCCATGGCCTCTTATCCCTCTGCAACCATAGACCCAAACAGATACTTTCTTCTATACATTACCTTGGTCATAATATTTTTATCACAGCAATAAAAAGGTAACTAATTTAACTACTGTGTGAATTATGGATCCAATTACTCTCAAACTATCCACCCATCCAAGTGACTTCAAATTCTTATACTTACTTTCTAGTATTTTAAAGAGTAATTGGGGCAATCACTTTCACTGCCACATTCAAGATGACCACTAAGTGTGTCATCCATAACTTCATGTTCAAGGCATTTGTCCATTGCTAATGACTTACTTTAGGTTGTTAAAATACTTGAGTTAGGAAAGTTTAGTTGCATTAGAGGTGAGACAGGTGAGGGGGGCTTCAACAGAAGTGAAGCTTTGTGAAAGCACCACTCTGTTAAAAATCACTGTCATGGTTAAGAATACATTCTTTCAGGGTTATTTCAGTCAGTCCCTCTCATATCCACGTCTCTTTAAACAAGAAAGTACTGGGTGATGAAACAATTTGACTCCTAGATTGGCAGCTGTTAAGCTCTCCCTTGTTTCCTTGGCTGTCTTAAGCAAAAGGACTGTCAGTCAGCCAGCACAGACAGCCCTGTGTCAAGATTTCCTAAACTTTTTCTACTCACAGCCTTTCTCTGCCCAGGAAAATGCAGCCCAGGTATATAGGCATGTAAAATAGGTGAACTAATTCTAACTATATAACTGGAACCACCTCTGATTCCAATTGTCGATTGATCCTGTTGGTGATGCTCCTATTGCATTTTCAGTTTGAATTAGTGTGTGACTTTTTAATTGCTTCCATCTGTTGATTAAATTTCTCCATTAGAGTACTGAATCATTTCTGTGTCTTTCTGAAGCTCGAGTTTCCTCTGGTTGCTATTTGGGCTTTTTTTTTTTTTTTTTTTTTTTTTTTTTTTTTTTTTTTTTGGCACTTATTGTGGCCATGAGGCAAGGTTAAACTTCTTAAAAGCTCCTGATGCTTATTGGCATGAGACACAATGTGGGATTTGAAAATTTAGGTATTTATTCCAGTTCTTGTCACATGGCTTTTTAAATTTTCTTTTTAAAGATTTATTTATTTATTATGTACACAATGTTCTGCCGGGATGTACACCAGCCAGAAGAGGAAACCAGATCTCATTATAGATGCTTGCGAGCTACCATGTGGTTGTTGGGAATTGAACTCCGGGCCTTTAGAAGACCAGCCAGTGCTCTTAAGCCATCTCTTGAGCCATCTCTCCAGCATCAAATGGCATTTTTTTGGTGACTGTTTTTCCAGAAATCTAAGCAGGTTGATTATTTTGTGTGTGTGAGTGTGTGTGTGTGTGTGTGTGTGTGTGAGCTTTTCCTGACTTTCACTTTTTCAGCACTAGAGCAGATATTTCCCAAGCCTACTGTTTGTATGTTGTCATTGTTTCATCAAGAGAGCCATCAAAAACTGGATTTGTCTCATATCTGTAGATGGTATTTCACACAGGACCTGGGGCTTTCACCTAAGGATAGTCCATTTGTAAAATGACGTTTCATTCACCTGTTTCAGTTGTTATCTGGGAGGCTTATTGCCTCTGTCTGCTAACCTAGGCCTATTACTGGAAGCTTCTAGCTGTCGTACAATCTAACCTTGACCTAGAATGTTTTCAGCCTCTGAGACTTACTGCTTAATAAGCTCACCCTGTCTTGTTCTTTCTGAGCTCATAGCTGGCTGGTTCAATTCAGCTGTTCTGGCTCAAACTCCTCTCCCAGCTAGTTTATTAACTCTGGCTTCTCTCTCCACCCCAGAATTGCTCTGCTTGGCCTCAAACTAACTCCAGAAGTCTGTTCTAATCTCCTGGCTCCTTCTCATTCTCTGACTCATTCTGTCTTCACCTGAGTTCTCTCTCAATATCTCTCTCTCTCTCTCTCTTGTTCTGTGCATAACACCTGATTTAAAAAAATTAAAAGAGAAAAAGGAGGGGATAATAAGGAGCACTGGGATTCTCCTTTGCTTGATTACTGTTTGGTGTTACAGACCCAGCCCTTCTCATTGCCATACCTTCACTGTCATGAAGAAATGTGAGCCAAAATAAATGTTTTTCTCCTTTAATTTTTTTAAATCAGGTGTTATGCACAGAACAAGAGGCCCCCAAGAGACTACCAGGAACACGAGTCCAATGCAAACACACAAGGGTCTTTATTCAAGCTTGAGCTAGGGCTTTCAAGCATCCCTGATTTAGCAATTCAGAAAGAGCGGCCCTGAGCCTCAGGAGGGCAGAGTTTTTAAAGGGAAAACCCATGAGCAGGGAATTCTAAGCATCGGCATTACCATTGGGTAAGGTGGGAGTGGGTAGATTGACCTTTAAGGGTTCGGGCTGACTGGCCAAACTGCAAGGGGAAAACAGGCTATTGAAAAGGCACATCTTGACCTGGGCAATGCCTGGAACTATGTGTGTACTTTTATTTCATTGGTTGGCTCCAGGTGCTGGGCCTAATTATTCTTGCCAAGTTCCTCCTGTGGGCCTATTTGCTCTTGCTAGGTTCTTCCTGTGCTTTTTCACTTGCCAAGTTCTTTCTGTGGGTTTTTTACTTGCCAAGTTCCTGGTGGGGGAACTTGTGTCACCTAATGGACAAGGCCATTCAAAATGGTATCTGAGAAACAAGATGGTGTTAGTTATGCCCTTGCTTTCTCATTCCCCCCTCCACTAATAATTTCTGATGCCCAATCAGAAAAAGTCTTATATTGTCTTCATGCAGTTGGTGGTTCTGAGATCTCATAACCATTAATTGTATTTTTCCCAATCTCTGCTTTATAAAGGGCACGTAATTTAGGCCAAACATGCTTGCGAGCCCATTGATATTGCTTTAATCCTAAATAACAAGTCATTATCTTTCAGTTCAGCAATAGCAGAGCCCCCAACAATGGGAGCTGGAATACCATAAATCATTTAAAAGGGGGTAAGTCCCATTTGGTAAGGAGAATTCCTCACCCTATAGAGGGTGAAGGGGAGGAGAACCACCCAGTCCCTTAGTCTCTAAGGTCAAATTAGTTAAGGTCCTTTTTAGTGTTCTATTCATCCTTTCTACCTGTCCCGAACTCTGGGGCCAATATGCACAATGCAATTTCTAATCTGCCCCAATGAACTTTGCTACGTCCTGACTTACCTTAGACACAAAAGCTGGTCCATTGTCTGACCCTATCATATGAGGAAATCCATACCTGGGTAGAATGTCCTCCAGGAATTTTTTAGCTACTATCTTGGCCATTTCAGACTTGGTGGGAAAAGCTTCTGTCCATCCAGAGAAGGCATCACCAAACACCAAGAGGTACTTGTGGCTGAATCTTCCAGGTTTATCTCTGTGAAATCAATCTCCCAATAGGCTCTCAGCCTCTTACCTCTGAGTTGGGACCCCAGATGTTTGGGGCTGCTTCCGGCATTGGTCAGTTGACAAGCTTTACAGTCTGAAACCGGTCAATTATGGCATGTATATCTTTGAAAGTCACTTTGGACTGTCTCACAGCATTAGCCATTCTCCGGGCACCCATATGTGTAGCCCTGTGAATCTCATTGAGGATGGCTTTAGCTAAAGAACCAGGAAGAATTACCTTACCGTCTGCAGAATGCCACCAGTTTTCCAATAGCTGGTTTGTGGGCAGATTCCATGCCCATTTGACTTCCTCAGGGGTATATTCTTGTTGTCCTGGTAAATTAGGGCCCCCTGAGTCAGGGAGGACAGTCGCGAGCATGGTGGTCTCTTCTTCTTTTAGGCCTGCTTCACTAGCAGCCTTGTCAGCTAGGTTGTTTTCTCTTGCTACCATGAAAGTCCCTTTCTGATGTCCAGGGCAGTGAATAATTGCCAGGCTTTTTGGTAGCCATAAGGCTCTCAGTAGACGTAGAATCTCTTCTTTGTTCTTAATGGTTTTTCCTTCTGCTGTAAGTAGCCCTCTTTCTTGGTAAATGGCACCACGCACATTGGCCATGGCAAAGGCATACCTGCTGTCCGTGCAGATGTTTACTGCCAGGTCTTTGCCCAGAGTTAGGGCCTTGGTCAAGGCTATCAGTTCAGCCTTCTGTGCAGAGGTTCCTGCAGGAAGAGACTGGGACCAGATTGCCTCCGTCTCAGTAGTTATTGCCACCCCTGCTTTCCTCTGGCCCTCATGGACAAAACTGCTTCTGCCTGTATACCAAGTGTGATCAGCCCTGATCAGGGAAACATCCATCAGGTCTGGCCTAGTGCTGTGCACTTGAGCCAATATCTCAGTGCAGTTATGTAGAGGAGGGTCCAGGTCTGGGTCTGGTTAGAGGGGTCGCAGGATTCAGGGAAGTAGGTGGCTGGAAACTAATCCTTCTAGGGTTGATCAGCGGGGTTTGAGAATGAGTCATTCTGGCATTATCGAGCCATTGATCTGGTGATTGTTTTAGCACTCCCTCTATCGCATGGGGCTTTGCCCCAAGGTGAGCTCATCTGCATCCTTAACCAATAAGACAGTGGCTGCAATGATGCACAGATGGGGCGGGGGGCATCTGGCTACTATTGGGTCTAACTTTTTGGACAGGTATACCACTGGGTGCTTCCAAGTTCCCAATGTTTGAATAAGGACTCCCTTGGCAATTCCTTTATGTTTATCCATGAAAGGGCTTGGTAATGTCAGGCAACCCCAATGCTGGTGCTGACAATAGAGCCTGCTTTAAGTTATCGGTTAGAACAACAGGGGTTATGGTACAGGCCTCCTGGAGTCGGCTAGAACAACAGGGGTTAAGAGTAACTGAGTGTGGGGCTCTCTATCCTCTCCTCAAGGTCGAGAATGTCTCCTTGAGCCCCACAGCTGTGACGCCACCCCGCCCCAGCTTGTCTGCCTTAGCCACATATTGCTGCTTTACAGACACCTCAAGGCTTTAAACTGAAAGCAGAAACATAAGATGCACAAACAACAAAGAACACTTAACAAAAACAGAAGACACATAAATAACAAAGAACACTTACCAGGTGGACTAAGACCCTCTGGGTTGGGGTCCTAAGGGCCTGAGGGAATCTTGCTGGGGCCTCCAAATGTTATGCCCAGATCATGAGAACCCCCCTCCCCCCAAGAGACCACTAGGACCATGAGTCCGATGCAAACACACAAGTCTTTATTCAAGCTCGAGCTCTGGCTGTCAATCATCAAGGGATTTGGTTAGATCAATGAGAAAATAACTGATAAAGGCAATAATCACTCTGTGTGCACACACGAGCCCCAGGCTTCTAAACCAGGTCTCCACCCACCAATGCAATCAAAATGCATCACATGTCTGAGCATCACAGTGTTGGGCAAGGCCTGTGCTCCTATCTGCTTCCTAATACTGAGCTGGACACATGGCCAAAGACTTCTATAACCAGCCATAGGTGAAGCTGACCAGAGTAGAGATACAATAGATGAGGCTGCCTGTCTTTGCCCAGGACTGGAGCTGTCCTGAGGCTCTGTCTGTAGGCAGGCAATGGAAGGGGAAACTAACTTCTACCTATTGTTGTGTTTCATCATCCCAGCACTAAGTTCCAAGGCAAAGTTCTGTGATCTCTCCTCTTCTGTGTCTAGTGAATAGAATCTTGTTTTGCCTGTTGTTTTGCAATCCTGCTTAAAGAAGTCCCGTGGCCATTATGAGTGATGTTAACTTGGGTCACACATTGCTCTCATCATCAGAACAACCTTCACCCTTCACAGTCTCAAAACCCTGTAGTGATGTATGCCAAAATATGAGTTGGATCTGTCCCACCAGGAGGCAGGTCTCTGCTTGGTCCTGGAGCAGGTATAAGAACCTCAGAATGTGTGAACTCACCTGGGGACAGCTTTGCTGCATTAGCTTGGGGAATGAGTGGTGGAGATTATACTATTGCCACTGATGATGCACCAAGATAGGTCACCTGAGTGCCCTAGACCCACTCTAAACACAGCAGTGATGTTGGCCAAAGCTTGATTCTGTTCCACCAGACACAAGACTGTGTCTGGTCTCAGCGTAGTTCTAGAGCCTCTGTCTGAAAGTTCTGGCATAGTACTAGATCTTTGGTTTCTGTGTGTTGGAAGATCTAACCAAAGTCACCTAGCACTGAATTCCAAGATAGTCTGGTGTTACTACTCATATTCTACTCCTGAGTAGATGAGAGTCTTGCTAGTGTGTCTCTCTACTACCCCATATTGAAAGCAGTATCATTACTTGTCTATTATAGTTCTAGTAGCTGAACCTATAGGTCTGGAATTGGGGAAAGGGATCATGGGTGTCTTTCTCACACTAGGGTGCACTGTGCTGGACTTGGTTTGGGAGGATGGGTTGTGAGGTATGGCCCACCCTTGGTTTCACTATGATGGGTCTCATACTGGATTTTATGCTGAAGGACTAGACTTAACTCCCTTTCTCTCTGGCTTGTGAAAAGACTGTCTCTGTAAGATGCTTTTGTAGGGTTCTAGGCTACGTGACACTGGCAATGGCTTTCTTCCTGCTTCCTTCTGTGTATTTCTTCCTTCATTTTCCTTTTCTTTTGTCACACTAAAAGCAGCCACTGTGGTATCGCTCCTCGTCTCTTAGTTATTTTTCTATTGTCATGAAGAGACACCATGGCTAAAGCATCTGGTAAAAGAAAAAGTTAATTCGGAGCTTATAATTTCAGAGGGTTCGAGTCCATGGCCATCATGGCAACAGGCAGACACGCATAGTGCTGGGGCAGTAGATGAGCGCTTACATGCTTATCTGCAACTAGGAATGGCATTAGCTTTTGCAAGGTCACCTCCAGTGACATCTCTTCCAACGCAGTCATACCTTTTTATCCTTCCCAGATAGTTCCACCAACTGAGGACTAAGTATTCCAATGAATGAGCCTCGGGGAGAGGGGGGTTCTTCAAAAAAACCACACCCGGGTTTCTCAGCTTTAATGTATACCCAACAGGCATGAACAGCTGTTCGACTTGCTGTGCCTAAGGTGAGGTAACCAACAGAGGATTTTACTTATCTGGCATTTTGTTCCAATTCCCAACGCACATTTCAGATCACCTAGGGTCCCACGGTCAGCATCCCTTCTTCAGAGCAGCGCGATGAATCAGTTTTCCAGATGACTTTGGCTCTGTGTCCAGGATCTTGGGTACCTGACACTCTCCCGCTTAGCAGTAACTCCACATTGCATGTTTCCTATTGCTGACAATTTTGACACTACAGGCTCTGCTAGGTCATATAGCCTGGGTGCATGGGTTCTTGCAACACGGCTCAGACTGACTTTAGGGTCCTTTCCTGTGTTACACTGAAGAGACAGAAGCTTATGTCCCAGTTATATAGGCCAGAAAAGTAGCCCTATGAGCACTAAGTAGAACTTGGTGTTTGTAGGACTCAAGGCAGCTTCCAAGCATTGTGCGGTGCTCACTCTCTCTCTTTTTTGGAAATGAGAAATTGTAGGTGTACCTTTTTTTTTAAAAAACAAAAAAAAAACTTTTATTTATATTTCTGTTGGTATAATGTTCTTTTGGAATGTATACAATTTATCCTTGTTTATTCAAATGCTGATTTCTCTACCCCACTATCTGGTTTCAATCTGAACATTGCATTGTGATGCTTATTCTAAGCATCACCTGTCTCAAGTTTGTGTAAACAGGCCACCATTTGTTCTCTATATTGTCAGTTAAACAACCAGTCCCAATGCTGTGCAATGGAGAGGATAGGGTGAGAATCCTAGTAGGGAGGGGAGAGAGAGGAAGCAGGAGGGAGGAGAGAGAATTCGCAGGAGAGGTCTTGGAACCACGTGGAGAGATGGACTGGACCTAAGATATGACTAAAAACAAGTATAAAGGCTGAAATCTGAATGGTAGGAAACTCTGTGGGCTTGTAGGTTTGGGATGGAATAACTATTGCCCATTATGCTCTAGGTTAATTAATAAATCCCCGGTCTCTGTGTGGTGATTTGGGTATACAGCTGGTTGAAGACTAACTGCTGCTTAATGAAAAGATCTATCAGTAGTAAATATTAATACCTACAACATGTTTCTTATGTCTTTTTTCTCCCTACTCCATACCAATGCCTTCCAACACCAGGCAGGAGAGAGAAGGGGTTAATGGGATGGGGGTGGAGTTCTCTTAGCTGCTTCCTGCTGTTTGGGGTCATTGGTGTTCCTTGGAGCCAGTCCAATCCTCATTTCAGGAGATCTCCAACTTCTTGTCTCAACAGCAAGCAGGAGCAGCAAAGGGGAAGCAGGGGCAGCTTTGTCCTTTCTCTGAAATCCGCACTCTCTGGGCCCTGGCATTTATTCTCTCTCCAGATTCCTCAGATTTAAACTATCTACGGCTGGCAAAGATCTCCTTCCAGAGCTCACGTGAAACAGTCTGCTGCTCTGGACTGTCTGAATCGGTCCCACATTACACACCTGGGGCCAAAACAAAAACATGTTTATAGTCACAACAAGAAATATGGCAATTTCCCTCTTTACTTTGAAAGGGACCCTTTAGCCCTCTGTGAACCCTTCCCTAAACTATTTAAAGGGACAAGTCCCTGATTATTTATGAGGTTCATTTCCTACTCTGGAGCCCAGCTTTTGCTTGGTATGACTGGTAATATAGATCAATATAGCATTCTATGGGATTGCCAGATGATACAGGTGTCTTTGTAACGAAGAGAAAGAACTAAGGGGACAGAGAGGAAGAGAAAAGGTTGGGGAGTAAAGAGAGAAGAAGCAAGAGACAGACAGACAGACAGATTACTACCTGGCTCATGTATAGAAGCTGAACAACATTGTGACTTTTAGAGTGGCATAACCATCTATCTTAGTTTGCTTTCCATTGCTTTGATAAACACCATGACCAAAGGTAATCTGGGAACAGGTTTGTTTGGTCTATACATCCGCAGACAGTGCATTATCAACAAACTGGGGGCAGGAACCTGGAGATAGGAACTAAAACAGAAACAATGGGTGGATAATACTTCCTGGCTTGTGTCCCAGGACTTGTTCAGCCCATTTTTTTTTATACCATCCAGAACCACTGAGTCAGGCCCTTCCACATCAATCAAGAGCATGCCCTATAGACTTGCTTGTAGGCAGTCTGATGGCGGCATTATCTCAATTGGTGTTCCCTTCTCCTGATGGCCTCACCTAACCAGGACACCATCCTCAGGTTCCTCTTGACCCATTAATTTCTTATTTATGTCAATTAAGAAGCATCCTCATTGTGTTTCTGTATATTTATTTTATTCTTGTTAACTATGTGCTATTAACCATATTCAAAACTCCCTTTAGGTCAGTACTCCTGCATTGCTGGCTAGTTTATCATTGTGGTGCTCTGGTTTTGGAGGTTAAATGTTGACTCATTCTCTTTTGCCTCAGGGCTCCATCATTGACACTGTCAGCAAAGAGCCAAGTTCCATGCAACCTCCCCAAACCTGGAGAGAGAAATCAATGCTGGATCCTTCAAGATGTCAGTATGCCAGCCTCTTCTTGATGGTCTTGGCAAATAGTGTATTTTGGCCCTTCTTAAAAAAATAATATTATAAGGTTTTCTGTCCTCATACCAAGTCTAGCATGTCCATTTCCCTGGGCTTTGCTAGTCTTTCTTTCATGGTCAGTTGTGGAAAATTGGACATTTCAATTTCCTCCTAGGCCATCACTTTCTCCAAGAGCCTTGTCACCTTAGTAACAGATTCTTCCATCCCTTAAAATCCTTTCCAGAATTCTTAATCCTATGCTGAAGGAGAGTGGACAGTGTAGGCAAACTCTCTCTTATTAAGCACTATGTTCTGTTGCTCTCATCCAGTGAAGGATTTTAGTAATTAAGTTACTATATTGTGTCACCGAGTAACTGTGTCCACTGTTCAACCTAGAATGGGCTCGTCTATGCGCTTCAGGTAATAAGGGAAGCAGGATCAAATCCAAGTTACCATGATTGATGGCTATTCTTGGTTGTCAACTTTGCTACATCTGGAACAGACTACAATCCAGAAAAGAAAGGCATTTCTGCGAGATTTACTACTTGGGTAGAAGTCGGTGAATCTACTTCTAGTCTGGACCTTTGAGGTAGGAAGACACACATCTTTGATCCAGCCTTGTGAACTGAGCAACTCCTGGATTCTTGAACTTCCCATTCACAACCAGCCATTGTTGGATTAGCTGGACTGCAGCCTGTAAGTCATTCCAATAAATCCCATATGTAAGTACACACACACACACACACACACACACACACACACACACACATTCTATAAGTTCTGTTACTTTAGAGAATCTTGATTAATATATCACTTACTTATTGGAATAATTTTTAAATGGGACCTCTGAGACAGGGATATAACAGTCTTATGAGGCAGATATGTCAGTAGTAAGAAAAAACAAGAATCAGGACTGGTCAGGGAACATTAGCATACAACAATACAGAGCAGACAGACTCTCTGAACCTACAACAAAGAAGTCAGAGCAAGAAACAACCATTAGAAGAGTCTTGCATTGAATGCCAGGGTGGACTTTTGTACCATAGTCTTGGTTGGTCAAGAGCTGGGGTTATCACAGGGAGACTCTGAGGCATGAAGATGCTAAAGATAGACACTAAAGGTTTGCGCTTAGGAAGAAACTGTTTCTATGTCTTCCACAAAGATCTAGTGGTACAGAGGTGGAGAAAACAATCAGGTTTGTTTGCTATGCACCAAATTTTTTACTTAGCTCAACACAATCTTAAAGATGGCGTGAGGAGCCAGGCGGTAGTGGCACAAGGCTTTAATGGCAACACTCAGGGAAGCAGAGACAGGTGGATTGCTGTGAGTTTGAGGCCAGCCTGGTTTTCGAAGTGAGTCCAGGACAGCCACGGCTACACAGGGAAACTGTCTCGAAAAACCATCTAAAAAAACAAACAAAAACAAAAAAAACAAAAAACGATGGCATGGGGGCCTGTGATGTCAGAAGAGATATTTAGCCTTCTTTAGGGAAAGTCAAATAAAACTTTCAGAGACTGAAGATTTTATGGGTTGGCCATAGAGATTTGTCACTGGTCTCGGTGTCCATATGAGTTCTTAATTTTTTATTGAGAATTTCACATATGAATATAACGTGATTATAAAATTATCTTAGGAATTTCATAAGGGCTTTTTTAAATCAATGTTTTCTATGAAGTAAGCCCTTATTATAGTTAGTTATCCTTCGCCATGCCTTAGTATTTTATTGTGAATTTCATACATGAATAACAATTCTATTTCTATCCCTTCACCTCCAGTTCCTTCCTACCCTCTCCAACGTTTCCCAGCTTTCTGTGCTTTCTGTCTTTCACTGTTTTAAACCCACAGAGCTCACTTGGTGTTTCCTATATATGCCTTGATGTCACACACTCCAGGGACACCTGTCCCAGAGTGTCCCTGCCCCCAGTTTTTTTTTTTTATTTCTTATTAGAGAACTAATATCTTTATTGGGTGTACTTAAAGAGCATGGGTGAGGGGCCTCTAACAGGAAAGCGCCTGTCTTGAAGAGCCCCATCACACTAGTCTGGAAAATAGAGGACTCATCGCCACCCAGTGGAGTTCCCATCCCTTTTGTTAACCTCTGGCACCCCCTGAGACCATGAGACAGTTAGGGCGGAATTACAAATAAAGGCCTTGAAGACACAGGAGGGAGCAGCCTAAGCCTCAGTCTCTCCTTTGTCCTTGCTTCTAGGTGGGAAAGTCACTGGCCCCAGCTTCAACATCAGTCATCATTCAAAAAAATGTCCCCACAGGCTTGTCTTCTAGGCTAATCTTGGGGGGCATCTTCTCAGTTGAGGTTCCCTCTCTGAAGATGACTCTAGCTGTGTCAAGTAATTAATTGACCAACATAATATGTATATGTATATATTTTAATAAGCTTCTGCCATACTAGGTTTCCATATGGCATTTTCAAAAAAAATGTGACATTATCCCAGTCAGAGCAGCTAAGATCCGAAAAGCAAATGACAACAAACACTGGTGTGGCTGTGGAGAGACAGAACACTCACTCCTTGTTGGTGGGAGTGCAATCTGGTACAGTCACCATGTAGCTCAGCATGGACGTTCCTCAGGAAGCTGGGAGTAGATCTACTGCATGAGCTAGTTAGACCATTTCTGGGCATAGCTCCAGAGACTCTCCGTACAACCACAGAGATATTTGCTCATCCATGCAATTGATGCTATTTGCACAGAGGCCTGGAAATGGAAACAGCCTAGATGTCCATTGGCTGATGAATGGGTAATAAAAATGTAGAGCACACAGTGGTGTATTATTCAAGTGTGAAGGGAGATGAAATTTATAGGTGTACGGAGAGAGCTAATGCAGACCCGGAAAGACAATTGCATACTCCCGCTCACATATGGATGCTAAATTTGAAACTGTGGTAAATTGGGGTACCCATAGAAATCAGGGAACTATCAAGGGAGCATAGGGGGTGCTTCAAGGGAAGCGGGACAGGACACAGGTGGTGTGAAGGGAGAAAGTGGAATAATGGAACAAGAAATGTGGAGTGGGGTCAGGGATGAGAGAGCAGGATAGAGCAGAGAGTATGGAAAAGGATAACTGATCATAATGAGGTCTTACTTCATGATAAGCATTGATAAAACCCTTATGAAATAGCTTAAGGGAATTTTACTTTCTTTCATTTTGATATCATTAGTAGTATATTAAGTTAACCACAGCCACTTGGCCTCACCACTGAATAGGTTTCTGCTTTCTTCGAAAGTTTAAATGAAAATGTTTGTTTAGGCAGCAGGGGAGTGTTGATGTCTTCTTCTTAGACTGTCTCAGAATGCAGTAGGAACTCCACATGGTACCTTGGACTAAGGATGTACTGTGGGCACAGTCATCAGCCCACAGAGGAGGACAGTGCAGGCAGTCTTGATGGAACCTGATAGGCTGGGGTCAGATAGAAGGGGAGGAGTTCCTCCCCTATCAGAGGACTAGGGGAGGGGCTTAGGGGGAGAGGAGGGAAGGTGGGTGGGACTGGGAGGAGACCAGGGAGGGTGATACAGCTGGGATACAAAGTGAATAAGTAATAATAATAATAATAATAATAATTATTATTATTATTATTATTTCAGGTTGTACCAATGAACCAGTTTAGGACTTCCAGAGCTTTTTTCTGTCCTGAAGTGGATGATAGATTTAATCAAATTCAACTGTATGAGCCAAGTGAAAGAAAAGAACAATTATAATAGACTTAAATAAGCAAGGGTGTTTTCAAAGTGAATATTTATCCAGACAACTTTTAGTTTTTAGTGTTCTGCTTTTCTATAAGGATACATGATAGTTCATTTCTCCTTTCGTCTGAAGTGATTTCAGGTTCTAAATTTAGAACACCATGTCTCAGGAACTGAATTCTCTATAACACAAAAATCAGGAAAATGCTATTTTTTAAATCAAGTGTCCTTACTTGCATAAATTCATATGAATAATTTCTCCTTTTTGCCCAGGATATAATTTGACAAGTTAATAGTGCACTACAGTTACACGTGAAGGGTTACCTCTGCCAATAGGTCTTAGGTGAGGGTACAGCAGCAAGGGCTCACTTACATGTGGAGAGCAGGGATGGCTGTCTTAGTGACTGGCATTAACTGTCATGCCAGACAGAGGAATGTTGACCATTGCCTTAAAATGCTAAACTTCTGTGAAGATCATGGTGTTCCCTTCTCCAGTGAAGGCTAGATTCCAGCTTGCAGAGATGATAGAAGGGTAGAACATAGAAGGTAGCCATATTGGAAACGTTAAATACCTTGAGCAAAACTTAGACTGTTATTTCGGAAGGAGGGCAGAATTGATACACGAATGAGGGTTTGGAAATGTGTAGCTGTGTGGTGGGGCACTGGCCTTTCATCCCAGTACCGAGGGAGGCAGAGGCAGGTGGATCTCTGAGTTTGAGGCCAGCCTGGTCTACAGAGTGAGTTCCAGGACGACCAGAGCTACACACAGAGAAACCCTGTCAAAAATAAAAAAAAAGAAAAAAGAAAAAAGGAACTGTGTAAAGGTAGTTAAGGCTGTCCTTGTGCCAAGTGACTGTTTTTGGTTTTTTTGGAGGAGCTAGGCAATAAGGAGAGAGCAGAGAACGCTAAATATGTACAGAGTTCAAGGAAGAACCCTCCCACCCAGGTGTTCCTGTAGGACCATGAGAAAGTTAAGTTATGCTATCCATTTTGGTTTAGAGGGATGGATTTCTACTCTGCCATTTACCCAAGCCAGTGTGTGGGGCTCTTGAAAAAGATAAGTTTAAGCAAATAAAGGATGACCTTTGCTTCCCAAATCTCTTTTGTAATGTGTCTGGTCCAATTACAGCTATACCTAAGAGCACATTTAATCTAAGTACAAAATGCTTATAACCGTGTTTTTAAAAGCTAAAAGTACAGATTCCTGGAAGTGACAAGTCTTCTGAAGATTTTTTTTTATAATACTATTTTCCAGACTCCCCAAATCTCAGATGAAGATGTTAGTCATACTGCAAAGCTAAAGCTTTGACTCACTGTGGAGTACTCGATTCATCTCTCATGTTGAATGTTTTAACAAGTGCCCAGTGCTTATGCAACCCACATGTAATAACTCAAAAGTGCTCCCGGAACTATTTTTGACAGCTTCTACAAAAACACTTTAATTGGGGTAGCCAGCAGCTTTTAACTGCCTCAGGGGATGTTTTGATATGGGAAGTGGGTGGAAACAAAACAAAAGCTTCAGTGAAGAGGGTTCTGATCGCCTCCCAAAACCTAACCCCACTTGTGTTTTTCTTTCTGATGTTATTTCCAAAAAGCTGTTCTTTGCAGACAAATGTGAATGTTTCCAGAAAGTAAATAGTGTTTTTTGGTAAATGAAAGCAGAGGCAGGAGAAAAGAGTTTGAAGGAGGCAAAGTGAAGATGAAGAGGAAAATGGAATCCAAGAACAGAGAGCAAAGGAACCGAGAAAGTGTGAGGAGATAAAGAGGCATCGGAGAAATGATGGCCATGGATCTCTGAGTCAGACTGTAGCAGGAACAATCACCAAGACAAAAGGAACCTTTTTAGTGTCTGAGGAGTTGATATGATAAATGCAGGATGCCAAACTCTCAGCAGCGATTGAGGCCACTGAGAAAAAGAAAAAAAAAAAAAAAAAACAAAATAAAACAAAACAAAACAAAAAAAAAAAAAAACCATACTAACCAAGTCTTTCTGAGAATGTTGGCTTCCGTACAGGAAGAGCAGAGGAACAATTCCAAGCCATAGGGGGCAGTGGAGCATGGCAGTTAATATGTGATGGTTATAGAAGGAATGTCTAAATTCAACACTTGTCAAATTTAACACTTGCATTATTCATTATCACACAATACACTAAAATATCACTTACTGTAGTTTCTGTGGATCAGGAAATCAAGGTATGCCTTAGCTGGGTCCTCTGGGTCTTTACCTCTCATAGCAGTCAGGGCGTTAGTAAACACAAGGCCTCATGGGTAGAAGATTTCTTCTATTACCTGAATCTTTGCCTCTCTACACAATTCATATGCCAAAATTGTGTACTCTAAAAGGTGATGACATTAGAAGATGGATGAGACCTCTTAGGAAATGACTCTTTCATGGAATAGAGCCCTTAAGAATGGGGTTGGTACCCTTATAGAAGAGGTTTCTTGTTTATCCTTCCATCATCGGAGGATGCAGCTAGCATGTGCCATCTGAGAACAGCCCTCACCGGCTACAAAATTGGTTAGTGCTTGGACGGTAGACTGACAAACCCCCAGAACTGTGAGAAACTAATGTTTGTTGCATTTTTTTCTTTACTTTTCACTTGTTTGTTATTTATAAATCTTCCAGATTATGGTGCTTTTGTTTTGGAAGACTAAATAGACTAAGATACATCCCCGAGCTCACTCCTGAGGTAGTTGGTAGCTCTCAGGTCCTCACTGGCTGTTTGTTCAGGAACTTGCTCCTTACTGCTTGTCTTAGGGGTTCTATTGCTGCTACAGAAACACCATGACGGAAAAATAAGTCAGGAGGAAAATGATTTATTTGGCTTACACTCCCAGATCATAGTCCAGGAAGCTAGGACAGGAACTCAAACAGGGCAGGATTCTGGAGGCAGGAGATGATGCAGAGGCCATGGAGGGGTGCTGCTTACTGGCTTGCTGGTCCACATGGCTTACTCAGCCTGTTTTGTTACAGAACCCGGGACCATCGGCCCAGGGATGCCACCACCTACATTGATCACTAATTGAGAAAATGCTTACAGCTGGATCTTTTGGCAGCATTTCTTCAACTGAGGGTGCTTTCTTTCTGCCAACTCTAGCCTGTGTCAGAGTTGACACACAAAACCAGCCAGTACACCGCTGATGTGGAACTCTTGCTGGATAGCTACAAACAGCAAAGCTTCACTGGAATGAACCAGTAGAAAAGAAAGAAAGGACACAGCTTAATCTCTGCAGGAACATCTTGTCATTTTTACAATGCTCTGTGTTTGGATTGTGGTGGTGGTGCTGGAAGGGGGGTTGAAAGGAATCTTCCCCTCACTGTCTAAATGTTCACTGAAATGAGCTAGCAGCAGCAAGCAAATTGGAAGGAGAAACAGGTGTGTGTAGGTCATTCTACATCGTGGGAAAGATCTTCAAATAAGAGCCGAGGCCAGGTGGGTGAGGAGGAAACATCTTTTCAAGCTTGGAAAAGGCACAGAGAGGAACAGGCACCTGGGAAAGGTTGGCTTGCAGCATTTCACCGGGCGGTGCTTGCCAGCTATTGGAGATTGGAGATATAGCTATTGGAGATGAGGGCAGAGATTCATCGTGGGATAAAGGTTATGTTATCTTTTCTGATGCTTTACCCTTTTCTGTTTCAGTTCTTTTGTTTTTTAAAAAGCCATTTTCTTTTTTGTTTGTTTTGTTGTCTTTGGTTTTTAGAGACAGGGTTTCACTGTGTAGCTGTCCTGGAACTTGCTCTGTAGATCAGGACGGTCTCATACTCACAGAGATCCACCCGTTTCTACCTCTGTATTGGAATTAAGGGAATGCGCCAACACCACCAAGCCTTTTCTGTTTTGTTTTGTTGTTTTTGGTGAGATTTTTGGGAGGAAGAAAACTGCCTTTCTTTAATTTTTTTTAATTTTTATTTTTTTAATATTAGTTACAGTTTGTTAACTTTGTATCCCTGCTGTGTCCCACTCCCTCTTTCCCTCCCAATCCCACCCTCCCTCCCTCATCTCCTCCCTGCCCCTTTCCAAGTCCACTGATAAGGGCGAACTTCCTCCCCTTACATCTGATGGTTTATCAGGTGTCTTCAGGACTGGCTGCAAAGTCCTCCTCTGTGGCCTAGCAAGACCTCCTTGGGAGGAGGGGGGAGGTCAAAGAACCCTCCATCGAGTTCATGTCAGAAACAGTCCCTGTTTCTCTTATTAGGGTACCCACTTGGATACTGAGCTTCCAAGGGCTACATCTGAGCAGGGGCTCTAGGTTGCATCCATATGTGGTCCTTGTTTGGAGAAACAGTCTTATAAAAGACCTCTGTGCCCAGATATATTTGGTCCTTGTGGAACTCCTGTCCTCTCCAGGTTGTATTAGTTCCCTCCCCCCCCTTTTTTTTGATTTCCTGCATTCTGCCGGAGGTTTGGTTATGAGTCTTAGTATCTTAGTATCTTTGTAGCTTTGATACACTGCTAGGTAGAGTCTCTCAGAGGCCTCTGTGGTAGGCTGCTGTCCTGTTACTTGTTCACTTTACACTTTTCTGAGAAGGCAGCTGAAGCTTTGATTTCTGCTGTTAAGCTGATTTTCAAATGTACCAGAGGCCTGACAAAGATAAGTTACCTCAGCCTACATTACCAAATGGCCTACGTATCAATTAATATGACTTCGCTGTGGGCACAAGTCCCAAGGCAGCATCAGTCTTCAGTTGCCAGGCCTTACAAATCTGCGAGGCTTTCTGTGGAGGAGAAACCTCAAAGACTGACTGACCTTATTTCGTCTAGGCAAAATGGGGCAATCAGCTCTCCTAGTTTCCTGTTTGTCAGTAGTTCAGGCCCTGCCTCAGCAGTGGGTGAGGCATTGGAGCAGTCTTGCCTAATGGTGACTCTTCCATCATCCAGATGGAATCATTTGTTGTTGTGCCTGTATCTTCTTGGAGGCCTTGGGGTCACTGCTAGAAGCAGGGGTCCCTGTCATAGTAAGCTTTTTCATTAAATATTTAAATGCCATATTTTACAGATTTTTCTGGCAGGTTTGAGGACCATAATCTATATAGTATAATCTATATAGCTATAACGTATAGCTGAACTAAACAAACTTTGTTTGTTTTTAGTTACCTAGCCTAGGCTTAACCTTGCAAACATAAAACAGTAGATTAAATAAAGCTTATCTTGTAATTAACCACACCAGTTCTCAGCATGACTTTACTACAAATATACTTCTGAACACATTAAAAGATTTATTATTTATAGGGGGACTGTTAGTTACCCTCAGAAGTTTGGAAAAAATTTGTAGCTTTAGTAACGTTAAAGTGAAGTACCTTTAATGCATGGCTTAGTTCATCACAACAGCTGAACAACCAGCCCCGTGACTACCCTTAGTCAAGATGGTGGTGTAGCCATGGCTCCACCTCTTCATGACAAAGTCAGGGTGGCGCCCAGCCACTTGTTAAAAGCAGCCAAGGCAGGTGATTTAACAGTGTCACTACTCACGCCAGTGCTGCCGCCTGCCAACACCATGCCTGGATGGGTGAGTGGTGGGGTAAAAGGCGGCGGGACTAGGCAGAACCTAGAGCCATGTTGACAGAGAATAGCCTCAGGAAGTGGAGGAAGGGTAGGGTCTCGAGAGCACCTTTTCCAAAAATCTGGACAGATGCAGTCTGGGGGAACTGAAGTTTAAACCCAGTGGTACCCATCTTGGCAGCCTTTGTCAGAATCCCGAGATGATGGAAGTGGCGTCCCAATTCAGTACTCTGGAATTGGACAATTTGGGAGGGGGCTAACCTATGATCAGATATCTCCGCATCGAAAATCTCCCTCCAGAAAAAAGATCTAGTCTTTCTTCCAAACAGACTGGCTCTGGCGTGGCCACAGATTGGCACACAAGTCCGAGGGATCCTGGATCCTGGAAGAGGCAGCTGGTACCTCTTGGATCGCTCACTGAGTCCAGAGTTGCATCAGGCAGACAGGGAGACAGAAGAGAAGAGGTTCCTGTGTGGTCCTGGGCCACTGGGCTGGGTACTCCACTCCTCTTGGGGTTTTATGCAGAGAAAGGTGAGGTAATGGGAGACCCCCCCCTCCGCCGTATCCAGCTTGGCCTTATCTGCTAGCCGGGGTGGGGCTCAATTCCCGGACCCCCAGTCACAGGCACCAGATGACGGAAACGCTGGAATGAGCTAATTCCAAGACAAAGTTACAGTATATAAATGCAGGGTCATTGGGAACAAGACAAGATGAATAACTAATAGCTTCCACAATGTTAAACAGTGCAGTAAGCAGTATTTGAGCAAGAAAATGCATGGAAATATCCTTACACAGGAGATTTTCAAATATTTATCATTTTTTTCTCTTAGAGTTTTTCTTTCCCATTGTCTCCTGCAGCTGATTTCTTTTGATTATTGTTCTTGGAGAAAAACAGAACAGAGGAGCTGAAGGGTGCCTGGTTTTGTATTCAGGAACTTGTTCTCACCTGACTCCGACTCCTGAGATCCCTGTGGAAATGGAGATGTAGTAAAGGTCAAATATTTGGGAAAATTTTTATAGGATCAGTCCCTAGAAAGAAGAACTGGGAGAACGATGGATTTTTTCCTGCTCAACTCAGGTACACCATACAAAAGAGACATGTGGACTTATTTATTTACTAATTTTTAAAATTTGAATAAGCAATTTGGTGGAAATTTGGACCATGTTAAAAAAAATAGACTACATCACAGAGGGAAGGTGTCTTTCAGTTGATCCTTCAGTATGTGCTTTGTAAGCCTTGGGTTAAGTTGAATGAATTTACCCGGAAAAAGCAATAATGGGGACTTTGCTACCTGGTTTAGGCTTAGATTAGGTCAGAATTTAATATCATTTGGCAGTGTGTTTTAAGCCCTGCAGCTGCAGCCAGCAAATGAGTTAATACTCTATTAGAGGGTGACGGCGTTCTGTCAGACCCTCTAGGAAAACACTATTCTAAGAGTTAGTGCTCTGCGTATCAGGACATTTCAGGATCAACAAAACCTCAAACATGCCTTGGTTTTGGTATATAAATAGAAATTGTTATCAGGCCCAGGGCAGAGTGGCACCGTGAGGAACATAAAACTTAGGAAATTATTTTTCCCTTTCACATTTTCTGTACAGTGGGGAGCTTTTGAGGTGGGATCAGCTCAAGACTGACATACTAAATCTTTGATCAGGTTTCCTCCTGGTTTCTGAAATCCTTGTGGAATAGAAACCTGCAGGATAAGGTAACGGCTAAAGGTTCTGACCTGAGGCAAAGCTGCAGAACTCATCCCTCTCCTCTGGCACTTACAATTTGATTTTAATTAGTCAAAGCTACCTGGCATCATGGTGAATTAGTTACTTTTCACATTCAGACCACAACTAAGCCCCCTAGCCTATAAAGCAAGGATAACGATCATATTGCTGATTTGTAATGTAGTTATTATGAGAAGCAAAGGAGATAATCTGTGAAAGTCCTGAAAAGTATCCTGATAAACAGGAGCATGTTGTTTGCAGTAGCTTCTGCTCTCTGGTCAACCTTTTCTATGTAGTTCCTTTTGCCACCTTGCAAACCCTTCATTAGATTGTTATTTTACTTCCTACTTCATGTATGCTCCAAAGATCAACATAAAGCTGAGCCTCAACTTCCTGATGCCTTACTGTAGAACTCTGTAGGAGATGAATGGTAAATACACGAGGCTCCTGCATGAACCGGCGACACAGTATCAACCGCTACAAAATTCCCACCCTTCCGTCATGCTCCCCAGCAGACAATCTGTGTCTCTTGCTCTGCCTTGCTGTCCCCATGTGGGTGCCAGTTCATTTCCTTCCTTAGTTCTGGTGCTCAGGGTCCAACATCTAAAACCGAGGAAGTAGCCAAATCTCTTCATAGCTAACACCTTGTTCCCTGGGACCATGGGGACAGTTCTTTCTCCTTGTCTCAGACAACACCAGTCCCAGTCTCTCCTTTATTTTGGATATCCTAATGGCTCAAAAACAAAAAACAAACAAACAAACAAAAAAAAACAGCAACAACAACAAAAAAACATGTCTTCACTAAATGTGTTGTCTTTCACAAATGTAAATTTTCTCCCACCACTAAAACAGGCACAAATTTCAATCTGATTTTGTATATACCAAACTTCATTTAAAAAGAAGTTGGAGAGATGGCTTAGCAGTCAAGAGTTCTAGATGGTCTTCCAGAGGACCAGGCTTCAATCCCTGGCACCCACGGGGTGCCTCTCAAGAATCCATCCGTAACTCCAGTTCCAGGTGGTAAAATACCCTCTTCTGGCCTCCATGCTCATAGTGCATAGACATACGTACAAGCAGAACACTTATGTACGTAAAAAAAGTACATTTTGAAAAGTACTATCACAGTTCCCAAATTAGTGTCTTCCGGGTAGAGAAAGGTAGGGAAGACAGTGAATCGAAACCGTCCCAATAACTGGCATTCTGTGTCAAGTCCACGGTCTCCTTCATAAACCTCGGCTCTTTTGACTCAAAGCCTACCAGTTCCCACATTTTCTCAGATGAGGCCATGTTCCGGATTAAACACCCCAACTTCCTTTAATATCCTTAGGTCCACTAACTCATGAATTCTGAGTGAGTTAGAATGTATTATTTGATCTGAAATAAAGGATTGATTGGAAATTTTCTTGGATGTTTTTATTTATTTATTGGTGACAAATGGTACCTTCATTCTAAAAATAGAACCATTGTGTGTGTATACAGTTGGCAGCTTCCACTCAGGATGATTAAGGAGCAGTGAGGAGTCTGGCTGTGCTAGAGTCATACATTATTATTGAAGTAAAGCACAGGCCACACACCGCTTCAGCTAAGCTGTTTGTGCAATGGATCTTATAGACAGCGCAGCCCTGATGAGATGGAGAGGCATTTGAACTAACACCTTCAGCTTGGTGGGCTCTAATCCTTGCTCCTGTGTAGAACGTTGATGGCTGTGATGTGAGTCTAAAGAGAAAGCCATTCTTCTCTCACGCTCACCCCGGGGAATCAGCACTGGAGCCTGACCTAGTCTTCCAGAACAAGAAGAGATGAATGTCTCTATTCTGCTTTTTGCCAAAGAATAAAAAGCTTAAGCAGCTGAAGGAGAACCATTCTACAGATTAATGTTGCCAGATTTGACAAATAAAACCACAGGACATCTAGTTATATTTCAATTTCAGACAATTGCTGAAAATATTTTATATAAGTGTTTCTCATGCAGTATTTGGAACATACTTGTACTAAAAATTATTCATTTTAATTTAACTTGCATCCTGTAATAAACCTGGCAACTCTACTTTAGTGGGTACTGGAAGATGTACCCCTAACTAGATTTAACCATAGTAACTTAAAAAACATTTAGCGAGGATTCCTTTCCTATGGTTAGAAGCCAGGTGATATGAGAATAATATCGGCATTTCCCGCCTAGCTTACCAAGAGCATGGTGGTGACGGTCATGCCCTGGTGCCTTGTATACAGTGTTCTTTACAGATAATCCATTGGTGTGTGTGTGTGTGTGTGTGTGTGTGTGTGTAAACAGATAGTATCTTTTTTTTTTCTTTGCTGTGATTCACCTAGGTGACCTGGTTTTTGTAATAAGTATATTCTTCCTGGCCTTCAGGGCCATATTTGCACTGTGTATACGGAGTAGTTAAGACAATAGTTCGATTGGTGCCAAATCCAAATGGAGAAAACAGCTCACAGTTAGGGTGGAGGGAAAACTGGTTAGTCTTGGAGAAACATCCTAACCTGTGACTACTTCTCTCTCCCTCCCCTTCTCTCTTTCTGTTGTCCCATGCTTCTTCCCATGTCATGGGTTAGGCTGCTTTGCTCCATCGTGTTTCCCGCTATGACCAGCTGAAATCCCTGCAACGATATTAAATATGTCCTCCCTGAAGTGTTTGTGTCACATATTTGTTACAGCAATGAAATTCTGACTAATATCGGGAAAACAAGGTCATATAGGAAAAGAAAGAGAATGAACAGAGAAACATTTGACTAGAAATAGCCAGGTGGAATGCCATACATCTTTGTATAGAAAATGCTGTCAGTATTTACTATGAATTACATAAATTATTGCAGTGGTTATTATTTAACCCGCTATCATGTCAATAAAAGACACAGACACCTGTTAGATTTTTAATAGACCTAACTGCTGGAACTGGGTGGAAACTCAGCCCCTAAGCTTCCCAGCCCCGAGGTCCATGCCACCTCCTTGAATTCTTCCTATCTTGGCTACTTCCCATCCATAATCCCATAAACACTTGCACATGTTCTAGATCTGAACAGCTTCTCTCCATTACCCACTCCTCAGGGCAATCTCCTCCCAGCCGCTTGATTCTAGCTCATGCTTAACTGTTGGCATGAACCTTAACCCTTCACTCTGGTTTCGTGTTCCTCCTCTCCTGTTCCTCTCTCCCATGATCCTTCTGCTCTCTCAGACCTTAGCTCTGTCTACCTCTCCTCGGCCCTGCCCAGGTGTAGGCATGTATTGGCCAATCATGGATAATTTGGAGGCAAGGCTACACATGGGCGTAAGTGAGCATTTGCTGGTAGAACAGTAAAGATTTGGGGGACAGGCAGTTAACATATGAGCTCATGGTGGCTCCAGGTCAATCAACACACACCTTTAATCTTAGCACTCAGGAGTCAGAGTCAGGCCTATCTCTAAGTTCAAGGCCAACCTGATCAACAGAGCTCCAGTATAGCCAGGGCTACAGAGAAATCTTGACTCTAAACAAATAAACAAAAAATAAAAAGTAAGGAAGAAATATATGTTTATTATGGCTACTTTTTAAAGACTCTGAATTTATTCATTAATTTTAATAAATGCACTTTCAGGCTTATTGAAAAGGTATAAGAACAAATCCTTTCATAGCACTAACAATTTTCTTTTTTAAAAATTTTTTTAAATATTAGTTACAGTTTATTAACTTTGTATCCCAGCTGTAGCCTACTCCCTCATTCCCTCCCTAGCCCACCCTCCCTCCCTCATCCCTTCCTTGCTCCTCACCCTTCCTCCCTCTTCCCCTCCTTGCCCCTTTCAAAGTCTATAGATAGGGGAGGTCTCCTCCCCTTCCATCTGTCCCTAGCTTATCAGGTTTTTTCAGGACTGGTTGCAATGTCCACCTCTGTGGCCTAGCAAGGCTGCTCCTCCCTCAGTGGTAGGGTAAGATGATCAATCCTCACTTAGAAACACAAATGGGATGGACATTGGATGTAGGAGAAAACAAATAACTGGACAGGAGCCTACCACAGAGGGCCTCTGAAAGATTCTACCTAGTAGGGTATCAAAGCAGATGCTGAGACTCATAACCAAACCTTCGGCAAAGTGCAGGGAATCATATGAAAGAAGGGGGAGTTAGTATGACTAGAGAGGACAGGAGCTCCACAAGGACCTAATATATCTGGGCACAGGGGTCTTTTATGAGACTGTATCACCAACCAAGTACCATGTATGGATATAACCTAGAACTCCTGCTCGTATGTAGGCCATGGTAGCTCAGTCTCCAAGTGGGTATCCTAGTAAGGGGAACAAGGACTATTTCTGACAAGAATTTTCAACTTTAATGTTTGTTTTATCATTCTCCCCCAATGCTCCCTTTTTTTTCTATCTTTCTCTTGGCATCACTTCCACTGAGAACAGAAGATAAAACCTGTTTATGCTTAAGTGCTTTGGAATATATTTTCTAAAACAAAGATTGCCTCTTAACAAAACCACAATACAATGAACAAAACCTTGAAATCAGCACCTGCAAAACAACTGTCCATCAACAGACCTTTTGACAGTTTCATGATTTTTCTCAGTAATGCTGCTTATTGCAAAGGGAATTTTGGACCTCAGATTGCTCTCAGGTGTCAGACCCCATCAACCCCTAACAGTGTGTCAGCTTGGCATTGTCATTTGCCTTTCATAACGTGGTAATGCTGAAGGGGATCATCAGTGGCTTTGCAGAGCGACCTCTAGTTTGGATCTGTCATTATATTTAGGCTATGTGCGTTTCTGTAAAGAACATCACAATAGCGGTGTGCTTTTCCTTAGTGCAGTAATTCTCAACCTTCCTAACATTGCGATCCTTTAATACCGTTTCTCATATTGTGGTGACCCCCCAACCATAAAATTATTTTCATTGATACTTCATAACTGTAATTTTGTAACTATAGTGAATTGTAATGTAAATACCTGATAGGCATGGTATCTGACATGTGACCCCCAGAGGGAAGAGACTCACAGGTTGAGAACCGTAGACCTAGGGTATCACAGCAGAGGAAGCTGGGTGCTGACTTCATTGAGGCAATTTTAAGTATCAGCTGACCTAAGCAGGCTACCAAGTGATATAGTTAATTTTCATCCTATCACAAGTCTTTTCTTATTTTTATCCCTAACAAATAATCCATGGACTAGCCTTCTGAACATCCATAGTGTCCCTTTATGAGTTACAGTTTCACTGTGTGTATCAATTTCTTCCCTCCACAATAGCTTTTAGTTTTTATTTGGAAAATACTGCTAGATCCAGGGGAATCAGTTCCTCACTTTATTTCGTCTAGCCCTATGAAAGTATTGTATATCCTTGGATGCTTGGTCCACACAAGGAATGTAGCTAATTCAGCCTACATGCTGGGTATCTTAGGTCTTTAGGTGGTAATGCTGTTTCATTGTAGTTACTGTGGTGTGAATGAATGTCAAGTCTGGATCCACTGTAGTTGTCCTTGATATGGGGTCAGCCTGAGAACACAGACCAAGGAGGGAGAAAACCTTTGAGACGGTTGAGATTAGACACATCATCAATTCTACAAAGCTCTAGATTGACTCTGACCTGCAGAGTACTGTTGAGTGGCTTAGCAGATGTCCTAAACCAAGGTTTTTACTGTCCAGTGTCACAGAAAATATGTGGGGGCATCTTTGATTATGCAGATGATAGGCTACTATTATCAGAATTTACCTCTTAATTGTCCAGACCAAAACATCAGTAGTTAATTTTTAGATTTTGTGTGTGTGTGTGTGTGTGTGTGTGTGTGTGTGTGTGTGTGTGTCATTTTGCATTGAAGTTATTTTAACTTTCTGGGATATAACTAAGAAAGTACTCATAGGTAGCAATGAGCAGAATATTTTAACTAGCATCTATTTTGATGCTAGTTATTAAATGCTTTGTGTATCTTCCTTGTGACAAGACCCAGTATTCTCTATTCCAGGTCTTCTGTATTTGGAGTGAGCTTTAGTGTTTACAGTGTCATGAAACTAGTCTAATTTTTGTTGCAATAATAAAGTATCCAAGGCATGCTACTTTAGAAATGAAATAGATTTAGTTTGCTCCTGATTCCAGAGATTCTAAGTGTTAGGACCTTCTTTGATGATGACTTTCTTGCTGATGGAGTCTGCAGTGAGGGGCAACATCACATAGCAAGAGATAGAGTCACACTTGTGTCTGTCTGTTAGCTCTCTTTCTCATTTTGTAAAACCACCAGGAGTTCATCATGAGGACCTTACTTTAAAGACCTTATATCAACTTAATCACTTCCCTAAGGCTCTGCCTCTATTATCACAAAAACTTTTATTCTCATAACTCACGAAAATGATGAAATTTTTGTCCTCAAAGCCTTGAATGAATGCATGCCTATCACCAGAGAACTCCAAGAACTTCAGGATCTCTGTACCAGATATCTTGCCTTAGCTTGTGTGTGCTGCCACCACAGGATACCACAGACTGGATAACACGGATAGAAGAATTCTGTTGTGAGAAAACACTAGAAAAGAAGCTTTTCTTCCCACCCTTATCTAGAGGAGTTTTTAGGAAAATGGCTTCAGGAAAAACACATACCTCATATTTTATGATAATAGACCTTAACAAACAGGATAAAGACAAAGAATGTGTAGACTTGCCACCTCTATTCAGTATTGTGCTAAAACAAAAACAAAAATTAATAAACCTCCAGAAACATCATGTAGTCAAGAAAAAGAAAGAGGAAGAAATGAAAGGCATCCAGGTTGGAATGAAAGCAATGAAACTATCCCTAGTCACAGATGACAAGGTGCTGCATGTAGAAAGTCCTAGGGATTCTAAGGGGAGATTTTAAAAATCGCTGACACTAATACAATTGTTTAGTCAGGCTACAGGTTATGTCAGTATAAAATACCAACCTTGCTCCTATACACTATCTACGAACAAACCAAAAATGGAAAGGAGAAGACAGTTATTTTTATAATATCATCAGAGGAAAAAAATAGGTACAAATTTAACCCAAGAAGCTTTAAACATAGAAATACATGACACATTGTGGAGAGGAATTAAGTATCTACATGTGAGGCATCCATTATCGTGCATAGAAATCCTGATACTGTTATGATGGCTCTGTAATTATGAGAACTCGAACTACAGATTTTCAATTAGATTATCATGAGAACCCCAGCTGATTTCTTTGTTGATACTGACAAGACAATCTGTAAGTATTAATAGAGAATGGCTAGGGATTCAGAATTGATAAAACCACAGCGAAATAGAAAACAGAATTGGAGAATCCTACCAAGTAACTGCAATCAGTAGTCTGTGGCAAACAGATATGGGGATGGGGGTGATGAAGGAACCCGAATAGAACTGTGAGTCCAGAAACATAATATTTTATAGTCAAGTAATTTTTCATAAGAGGACCAGGAGCATTTAAAGTGGATTCATCAATGGCAGTGATGGATTTACTGGGAAGACACATGCCCAAACTGAACCAAACCAACATAAAAATGCATCAAGGAGCTAACAAGAAACCTATTTCAGAACACGAAGGGCAAATTCTTTTTTTTTTTAAATTTTATTTTGGTTTTTCAGGACTGGGTTTCCCTTTGTAGCCTTGGCTGTCCTGGACTCACTTTGTAGGTCAGGCTGGCCTCAAACTCACAGACATCTGTCTGCCTCTGCCTCCCTGAACACTGGGATCACAGGTGTGTGTCATCACACCCAGCACAAAGGGCAAATTCTGACCTTGAAATGGGCAAATTGTCTTGGCTATGACACCAGATGTACAAGCAAGGAAAAAAAAATACAGACTTCATTAAAATTAGAAACTTTCATACTTCAAAGGCTTTTGTTGAGGAGGTGACGTGACAATCTAAAATATGGGAGAAAATATTTGCAATTCATATACCTGCTGGGAGACTTGCATGGAGAGTCTACAGAGAACATTTATAACTCTATAAAAACAACCTTTCTGTTTTTAAGTAGACTATGGAAGATGCACAAGTGGCTGGCAAACACTTGAAAAGCTGCAAAACAACATTAATCATCAAAGAAATGCAAATCGAATCTAGAATGAGGCATCAATTTACATCTGCTCAAGATTAGAGCCAGAAGCCAGATAAGTACTGTTAAAGGATGAGCAACCTTTCCTTCTGACTCTGCTGGTCAGAATGGAAAACCATGTGGCTACCTTAGCAGAGCCTAGCATTCTCTCAAACACTTGAACATAGAGCTAAAACAATATACTAACTGTTTTTGTACACAGCCCCTCGAAAATTGAAAGCTGTCTAGAGACATGTAAAACAGGACAGTGCACAGTAACCAGAATACAGAAAACAACCAAGTGCCAGTCAGTTCATAATGGGCAGGCACGTGACATGCACACCAGATAGAACAATGCCCAGTATGAGCAATGAACCTGATTTACACCAAAATGAAGCTAAAGCTTTTTTAATTAGTTAATTTATTTATTCACTTTAGATCCCCGTCTTAGCCCCCCTCCCTCCTCTCTGCCCAGTCCCATCCTCCCTGCCTCTTCCAGCTCCCTGATCCCCTATTTCTCAGATAAGTGGAACACCCCACCCATCCACCCCAGCTCAATAAGTCTAATAAGGATTGAATGCGTCCTCTTCTCCTGTGGCCTACTGAGGCAGACTCACCAGGAGGGAGCGAACAGAGAGTAGGCAATAGAGTTCATGTCAGAGTCAGCCCCCACTCCTTTTACTAGAGGACCCACATGAAGCCTAAGCTGCCTATGTGCTACATCTATGTAAGGGCCTAGGTCCAGTCTATGCATGGTCCTTGGTCAGTGCTTCAGTCTCCACAAGCCCCGCTGGGCCCTGGTTAGTTGGTTCTGTTGGTCTTCATTTATTTTTAATTTTAATTTTGCTTTTTTATATTAATTATAGTTTATTCACTTTGTATCCCAGCTGTAGTCCCTTCCCTCATTCCTTCCCAATCTCATCCTCCCTCCCTCATCTCCTACCATTCCCATTTCCAAGTCCACTGAGAGGGGAGGGGAGGTCCTCCTCCTCTTCAATCTGACTCTAGCCTATCAGGTCTCATCAGGACTGTCTGCATTGTCTTCTTCTGTGGCCTGGTAAGGCTTCCCCAACTCAGGGCGAGGTGATCAAAGAGCCAGCCCATGAATTCATGTCAGAGACAGCCCCTGTTCCCCTTACTAGGGCATCCACTTGGAGACTGAGCTGCCATGGGCTATATCTGCGCGGGGGTTCCAGGTTATCTATTGGTCTTCATGTAGCGCTCCTGGCACCTTCCTGTCCTGTCCTTCCTCCCACTTTTCCATGAGATTCCCTATGCTTTGTCCAATGTTTGGCTGTTGAGTCTCAGCATCTATGTCTATCTGCTGCTGGGTGGAGCCTTTCAGAGGACAGCTATGCTAGGCTCCTGTCTTGTTCTCTTTCTTCAGCCACTTCCCCTGTCTATTCTATTTCTGCTTCTGAGTGAGATTTAAGCATCCTCCCTTAGGTCCTCCTTATTACATATCTTCTTTGGGTCTGTGAATTGTAGTATGTCTAACCTGTACTATATGGCTAAAATCCACTTATAAGTGAAAACATACTATGTGTGTCTTTCTGGGTTTGGGTTACCTCACTCAGAATGATCTTTTCTAGTTCCTTCTATTTGCCTGTGAATTGTATGATTTTTTTTTTAATAGCTGATGGTATTCTCTTGAGTAAATGTACCACAATTTCTGTATCCATTCTTAAGTTGAGGGATATCTAGGTTGTTTTCAGATTCTGGCTATTACAAATAGAGCTGCTATGAACATAGTTGTGCAAGTGTCCTTGTTGTATGGTAGAACATCTTTTGAGTATGTGCCCAGGAGTGGTATAGCTGGGTCTTGAGGTAGAGCAAATCTTGAACACATGACACTTTGGGACAGAACCAGTCACAAAGACAGTTACAATTCTGTTCAAAGGAGATATTGAAAGTTAGAAAATCTGTTGATATGAAAAGTAGGTTAGTGGTGGTCTAGGAAAAATAGATGCAAGAACGGGAGGGATAACAGCCAAAGTTCATCACTTTCTTTCCTGATAACATTGACCTAAATTTGACCATTATTATAGTCTCATGAGAATGCTACGAACCATTGTACTGTACCTGTATACACTTAAAATAAGGGAGTTGTGGGGTATGCGTGGTATGTCACAATATCTCAAAAAGCAGCCTTTAAAAGTCTTTTTTTTTTTATCTAAAAATACCTAAAGTTATAGGTACAAAAAACAACAATTAAATATCTAAAAAGCAATGTTATATTTGTTTCATTAATCATTAAGTTTAATGTCAACAGCAATTTCATTACCCTGGAGAGAAATGAATAAGCTAGTCTCATTTTAAGATGACTCCCCAGGAAGCACAATAATCCTTTAGAAATCAGAGCTAACCATAAATTAAATAATTTCAAAACAAAACCATAAAAAGCATTTGTATTCTGTGCATCGCCAATATGCTGCATTTAATGTGGCATGTGGGCACATTTAATCGAGTTTTATATAAGATACAGCAGACATTCTAAAGTAAGTTTTCTGGGCCAAGTTTTCAATTGTGTCTCTGTTATCAGCCTTTGTACACAGACAAGTGCCCAGCACCCACAGTAAAAAGCATCAGTGAGGCTCACAGAGACTGAAGCTGCAACCACAGAGCCTGCATTGCATTGCACTAGGCCCTCTGCATACATGATGTGGTTATGTAACTTGAGGTGTAGGCTTAGATTTTTCACCAAACCTACTCTATTTAGGGTTCTTAAACACCTTTACTTCTCCTCTAACCCCCCCACTGACCTTAGGTAAAAGATCATAAGGAAAAGGGCTGTAGACCTCTTTTATATACTTCCTGCTGATTGCGGTTGGTGAATCCTTACAGGATTATCAAACTCAATCATCAGGATACCAGCAGTCCAGTCCAAAGGCCAACACGAAGCAGCAACATGAGTCAGCATGATTAAAAAAATCGGGACAAGTCAGAGAAAGCCACAACACTCAGTTGGATTGCCCCGAGAAGTTCTATGGAATGTATCTCTCTGTGAAGTCAAGGGTCAAAGCAGGAAGATCAGAGCAGGGATGTTGATCCAAAAAGTGATGTCTCTCTGTCCATGGGCTTCTATTTGCTTCTCTCCTCAAAGTCCACCCACAGATGTTCTCTGCTGGCCAAAGTCACACTGCTCGAAAGAGAGAGAGAGAGCTCATAGCAAAACATCATGTGCCCTCTCTCAAGACAGCTTGCAGCAAAGCATCATATGACAAGACTGAGTCTTCAAAGAAACCAAGAACTTCCACTTTATTGGAGTTTTTCTGGGACTCCTAACAGTGGGAGAAGAAGTGTCTTTGGCTCTTTTGCCTGTGCTTGGGACCCTTTTCTTCCTACAGGGTTGTCTCATCCAGCCTTGATTTGTGGCTAGTCCTATTGTAACTTGTTATGCCATGCTTGGTTCGTACTTCTGGGAAGACAGTTCTTTTCTGAAGGGAAAGAGAGGAGCAGTGGATCTGAGGGAGAGGGGTGGTAAAGGATTGAGGGGCTGGAAGAGGAGGGTCTGTGGTTGGAATGTACTATGTAAGAGAAGAATAAAAACAAACAAACATAAGTGACTTCTGTGTATACTTGTCTGGACTCGAATCTTGGCTTTCAAGGACATTTGGTGTCAGCTTTAACCTCCAAGTTCTGACACTAATTCTATATTTGAAACTGGTCATACAATGCTGTCCGTGCCTTCATGAAACAGTAAGGATGATATGATGTGATAAACCACTGAGAAATTAGCTCATTTTAATGCAAATGTTCTTATTAAGAGAAAATGTCTTTGTGTCAAGAAAGAAGAATTAAGGGGCTAATCTATGGATGGCTGAGAAATTGGATCTGGTACCGGAAATTATTCTTCCATTTGGTTATTTTAGTAGTTGTGATTTGGCTAGTTACAAAGTGACAAGCACTGAGACACTTTGGATACAGAAAGTTCTTTGCATGGCTCATCCCTCATGTACAGGCTGTATGATTTTGAACAAGTTGTCCAAGCCTGAACCTCAGTTCTAAATGTTGTGAAGCCACAAGATAATACATGGTACATGTATCATAACACCATCAAGTTAAATAGTAATATTTCTAGTAATAGCAGGTAATCCAAACAAAACAACTTTTCCACTATAACATTCTGGAGCTTCAATGTAAAATAGGATTGTCAGTAATGATACCATTGGCCATTCTAGAAATGCTGATTGGTCCTCAGTAAGCAAGCAGATGTGTTCAGTTTTTTCAAAATACCAGTGCTAAGTCAAATATATCTTTTCTATGCTTTCTCAGTGTCTAACTCTTTTTTTTTTTTCAAGAGAGGGTTTCTCTGTGTAGGCTTGACTGTCCTGGACTTGCTTTGTAGACAAGCTGGCCTTGAATTCGCAGAGATCTGCGTGCCTCTGCCTCTCACAGTACTGGGATTATAGGCGTGCACCAGTAAGCCCAGTTCTGACTCCTTCAGAATAGAGTATAGCTCTTTCTGGAAGCTGAGGGTTATTGTCAGAGCCATCCCTGTTTAAGCCTTCTGTTAGTAGAACACAATCTCTGAGTATTCCTGTTTCGCTTACATGGCCTTGCTCGTACAGATCACCTTACATCATATTCACATTGTAAAGTGTTTAGGACCTGATAGAATCTACTAAGCCTTACTATTGACCCCCGGTACCTGCAGAATGAATGATTGAATGAATACACAAGTAGAAAAAATAAGTAAAGGGAGGAAGAAAGGGGAGACCAAGCCTAAGAGGAAGACCTTCCTCTTCTGTTATTGTGATAAGTTACCATGAGCAAGGCAACTTATAGAAGGAAGAGTCTACCTGGACTTATGGTTTTGGAAGGATAAGAAGCCATCACGGTGGTGAGGTATGTCAGCAGGTAGGTGTGGTCGTTGGAGCAGGAAGCTGAGGGATCATATCCTTTGCTGCAAGCATTTGAACCTACTGGTAAGTTAAAGAGGATCACAGGAAATGTAAGTGGAAATACAGACTTCTAGAAAGAAGAGAGCAAGAAGCAGCCAGCTCTAGGTCTTGTCTGCCTTTAAAATGCTAAGTCTTCATAGACATTTTGAACTAAATATTTGCTTGCAAGTTATGAAAATTTTCACTGGAATTTTTCACTGAAGTTGGTGCTTAGAGCATCAAGAGTAAGACTCAGCACAGTGGTTATTGGGTATTTCATTCCTCCTTACCCAGATCAAACACCTCAGAAGTTATAGACTACATTTAGGTTTAGGATAGATTTAACCTGGGCTTTCTTCCATCATCCACTCGTAGGATTGCTTTCTTCTGTCTCCCCTCATTGGTTCCTCTAGATTTTATTGCATTTGCTATCCTAGTAAGAAGAAAGAAGGTGAAGTTTAATCCCTTTGTTTCCCTCTGTAAACATCAAATGACAGGAAGAACATTGCTCTCCTTTAACAGCCATAGATTGGTAACACTGCTGGACTCCATTTGAACATTGACACTTTGAGAGTCTTCTCTTGGATTTGGAGAGAGACACATAGTGGGATCTACAAGGCCAGTATCTCTCTTGCCACAGAAAACATGGGATTAGAAAGTTGCTTCAGAAGTTAGAAATTAACTTTGGTGTGATGTGGTTTTTCCTCAGTGAATAATTTTCTTATGATTTACAAATGAGAGAGTTGAGGCTTAACTAAATTAAAAGGCTGGCCTAAGACCAGAATGACACAGCTGTACCTTCTGGACCACTACTACGTTTGGTTTTGGTTTTTACTCCTATGTGCCTCTACCACTACCTAATATTTAATTTTTGTATGTGTGCTTCATTTATTATTTTTTAAGAAAGCTGTAACCTCATCATATCATTTGAAGTTTATCTGATTCAAGTCAAAGGAATGAAAACTTGGAAAAATCTTTAAAAAAATAGAAAGACAATGTATATCAGGAACTATATACATGTATTAATTTCAACAAAGGCACAATAATAACATGATTATTTTGTTAAATATACATTAAATAGGGACTGATGGAAATAAACGTGGTATCAGTTATTATGTTAGTAAAATCCCTCACACAAAGATAAGGTCTCTTTGCATACTCAGTTTTTTTTTTCCTCATCTTGATTTACCAACTATACACCTAAATGAATAATTTCTAGTAAACGGATTACAAGGAACAGAGCACAGAAATTGCGATGATGGAAAACTTCCCCCACATATGAAGAGTTTGGGAATGCCCCTATGTGCTTTCCTCTCTGTACTACTTCAGTCCACTCTCTTTCATCACCTGTAGTTGTTCTCCACAGCCAAGAACCAACATGTATTCCTATGTACTGAGCATACGTGTGCCAGTTACTTCCTTTGCTTGTAGACACTAGGTCCTATCAATGTATCCAGTTTTTCACTCTAACATGTGGAAACGAATTCTCTTTTCAGTTTGTAGCTATGTGGTTAGTTTTGAGGTTGAATCGGCTTCCTTACAGGGCTAATAGCTGCCAACACTTACTGAATGCAATTCTTTTAGGGTAGTTATCTGTAGAATCCCTTTTTCAGATTGCCTCTTGTGTTCTGACTATCGCTGTGAGATGGACTCGCTAATTACCCACATTGTACAGAAGAACCTGAGGTGTTCGCAGTCCCATAGTTAAGCCTTTACTATGGATCTGAGTTTAGAGTTTAAGTTAAGGGCTCCGTGTTCTTCAGCCTTCTGAGTCAAACTCCTTTTCATAATTCTTCTTCTTCAGCTTTCTTCTTCTGTTTATTTATCTAAGAACCCAATGAAAATTTATTACCGAGACCACAGAATGTGTTTCCATTGCCTTGGCTTTGTACAAGGTCAGAAGGTCAATGTGTAATAGGATGACATGGAATGAATTTAAAATTATTATGTAGTTATTAAAATAAAATTATGTAGTTACCTATTAAAATTATTTCATGTATTTTGTTTTGAGATGGATAAATTTCTTGACATTCTTTTTCAGTGTCCCAAAATAGTGTCGTTTAGATGATGTGTATGAAGTTGTTTAAATGAATATGTATTAGTTAGTCCTACTTAAGATACCCTTAAGTACTTAGAAAAACAAAACGTAATCTTGCTTTTTCCAAGATGTAGTTGCTGAGAAAAAATATTGCATAATTTTAGCTGGCAGAAGACGTTTGCATCAACCAAAGCAAGTTAAAAATTACAGAGAAGTTTTCAAGCAAACTTGTCCCTCTGAGATGTTGACTTCTCTTTTCATGTTGACATAATAAAGGTCACTGGCTCTGATTAATGTGGTCTGCTTCCGTTTGTAAAGTGAACTGTCTTTATTCTCACTTTCTTGATATGTTCATTGCTTGACAAGTGTTTATTCTTTAAATTATTTTTACTGAATGCAGTTAAAAGAATTAACAAAAAATTTTGCTCCACTTTAGTAACAGAAGCCAACTAGCATTCAGAGAAACAGACAGACAAAAAGCCACACACGACAACTTCAGCCACAGCCACACCCACACACACAAACAGACACACATAGGCACATATACACACTTTAGACAGCAAATGTACATTTTCTGTGCTTTTCTTTTGTAAAGTTAAATTAATTTTATCTTTAGATTCTTTCGTTTTCTTTCTTTCTCTCTTCCTTTCTCTCTTTCACTCTCTCCCTTCTCTTTTTCTCTCTCCTTCCACTTTATTTCTTTGAGGCAAAGTCTACTTGAACTTGGAACTCACTTTTATTTGGCTAGATTAGCAGTAGCCAGCCAGGCCTAGCAAAATCCTTCACAGCACTGGGGCACAGCGATATTGGAGACCACCCCTAGCAGAACTGGGGTGCAGCGACATTGGAGACCACCCCTAGCAGCACCAACAGTGACATTGGAGGCCACCCCTGGCTTGTTATGTGGTGCTGGACTCTGAATTCAGGCCCTCAGTATTGTACTGTGAGCTCAGCTAACCTCTGAACCATCTCTCCTGCCCACTAAGTGACCTGCATTTTGTGGCTCCTCAGTTTGCTCTCTGGGATCTTACTCCATTCTGACATCCTCATTTCTGATTCATGCTCACAGACTAGTGATAGGTTTTGGACCTGGCATCAGGAGCTCCCTACTTTGGCCAGTGCTCTGTCCCATGCTTGCTTTGGTTAACAAGATGCTTCATTGCTTTTCTTTTTCTTTTTCTTTTTCCTTTCCTTTTCTTTCTTTTCTTTTTTCTTTTCTCCTTCCTTCCTTCCTTCCTTCCTTCCTTCCTTCCTTCCTTCCTTCCTTCCTTCCTTCCTTCCTTCCTTCCTCTCTCTCTCTTTCTTTCTTAAATGAAAAGGCTGTTACTGTGGAGTATGTACTTTTCATTAATCCTTACCACCCCTATTTCTAGACTCCCACCAGTTTTAGCTGTCTGTCTTACTTTGCTTTCTATCTCTGTGATAAATACCACAACCAAAAACCTGGGGAGGAAAGGGCTTACTTCAGCCAAGGAAGTCAGGACAGGCACTCAAGGGAAGAGAACCCAGAGTCAGAAACAGAAGCAGAGACCATGGAGAAATGCTGCTTGCTGGCTTTCCCAGCTTGCTTTCTCACATAAGTCAGGATTACCTGCCCAGGGGTGGCACTGCCTACTATGAGCTGGGCCTGCCCACATCAACCATTAATCAAGAAAATAGCCCCAAATTGTCCCTTGGTCAATTGGATGGAGGAGGCATTTTCTCAATTAAAGTTACCTTTTCTTAGATGTCTCTAGCTTGTGGCAAGTTGACCAAAACCTCCTCAGAACACTGTCTACTCTTGACCTTTAGGATCTGATTACATTTCTGTAGGTGGAAATAAAGCAGAAAAAATTATGCTTCTCTCTCTTCTTTGGACTTGGAGTCTCCTGTTGGCTCAAGTATTAAACCCTCGTTTGCCTGGCTAGTAGTACTGTTTTTGGGATGTTATAGAACTTCTGTTCTATAAATATAAATCTAATATATATAATCTAAATCTAATTTTCTTGGTTAGTACAAACATCTTCTGCCAGCTAAATTTATGCAATAGTTTTTTTTTTTTCCTCTCAGTAGCTACATCTTGGAAAAAATCAAAATTATGTTTTGTTTTTCTAAGAGCTTAAGGCTATTTTAAACAGGTGAGGCCTTGGTGTAGGAAGTATGTGGAAGTATGAGTTTTAAGGTTTCTAGCCATTTCCAGCTCACTTTCTTGTGAGTGTGGTGAAATCTTAGCCAGCTTTCTGCTCTGCCCATCTGCTGCCACACCTTTCTTCCTATCACGGGCCCTTCTATGGAAATGTTAGTCTAAATAAACTCCTCCATGAGTTGCTTTGGTCATGCTATTTCATCACAGCATTGAAAAGTAACTGATACAGTGGACTCCTGCAGAGTAAGACCTTTTATAGCTTTATTTCAGGAAAAGGGCTCTTAGTAGCTTTGTTTCTGATTCTTTCACCCTAAAGCTAGTCGACAGACTGTATCCTGTGCCGGGGTCTACTTCCTTTCACATGCAAGCTCTCATTTTCCCTCATAGTCGTAGTGCTTGTGCTGAAGTGATGAGTGTGGCTCCCTACAACAGCACATGCACACACACACACACACACACACACACACACACACACACAGGAAGAGAGGGAGAGAGAGAGAGGGAGAGAGAGAGAGAGAGGAGCATGCATGTGCCCCCACACACTTAATTTGAAAAATCAACAAAAAATACCCTTGGGAATTTCTTTTCTCTAGGAAAAAAAAGTTATTGAAAAAAACTTACTTGGTGAAATTTGTAATTTTCCATATTTAAGAAAAGGGAAAGTGTTGGCTAAGGGGGTAGAAAGATAGCTTGGCAGTTAATGCAGTGGCTCTCGGCCATCCTGATGCTGCCACCCTTTCATACAGCTCCTCATGCTGTGACGACCCCAACCATAGAACTATTTCACTGCCACTTCATAGCTGTAATTTTGCCACTGTTCTGAACTGTAATGTAAATATCTTTTCTGATGGTCTTGGACAACCTTTGTGAAAGGGTTGTTTGACCCCCCCAAAAGGGGTTGAACCTCACAGGACGAGAGTTAAGGGCACTTGCTGTACAACCCTGAGCACCACAGTTTGGCTCCAGCATCCACGTCACAGTGTAACTGTAGCTCCGAGGACTCAAACATGGCACCCAGGTGCACCGCCACACGTGAAATGCATACATGCACAGTACAACGCGCACCAGTGCTTTCTTTAACACACGCATTACTGCATCTTTAGGACACATGTCGACTATTTTTCGTGATATATTTTCAATACAAAAGTGTTGCTGTAAGGAACTTCAGAGCTTAACTGTAGTCTGACTGTGACTGATAATGCAATATAGGTTCTTTTTACCGCTACATTGTTCACCTCCTCATGGCTACACGTTAGTGTGAAAAAGGAAAATATTCTGCCACTTGCTGCAAGATGGATGAACTTGGAGACATTATACTAAACAAAATAATCCAGACTCAAAGGTGAGTGCTGCATGACCACAGTTATATATGAACTGTGAAACAGCTGAACTTATGGAAAAAGGGTAGAATGATGGTTTCTTGGGGCTGGGAAGATAGGAAAGACTTTGTTTAAAGAGAATATCCTTTCAGTTATAACATGAATATGTTCTGGGATCCAATATTATAAATGAGCATAGTAATGTTATTAATATGAATGTACTGTGCACTTGTGATTTGCTTAGATAACATATCTTAAGTGCTCTCTTGACATGGAAAGTGATAATGTAGTAAGACATGGAACTGTTAATTAGCCTCAGGGTGTTAATAACTTTGAATGCAGATGTATATAGGCATTGCATTGTTTACTTTAAATGTACATATAATTTTATTTGCTAATTATGCTTGGGGAAAGCTGTAGAAATTTAACCAGCTCATTGTGTGAGATGGATGCGAACTTCAGGTGAAATTGTGCAGTTTTCGTTATGTTTGTGAAAGATACCTACTAGAAATCAGTAACAACTAAAATAATCCTTGACCTGGGGCTTGATAGAAAGCCCTCCATTCCGAGGATCATGCTGGTCTGAGAGTGGCTGCATGATTTACATTCCTGTGTGTCAACTGTCATTAATTGTAAGCACTTCCTCCCTTTGAATATGCTATCCCTAAACAGTAGGAAAACACAAAGCAAGAGAGAAAAAATACACAAGCTGTGTGGCAGCAAGCATTCTTGGAAACTGATACCCTTCACTGGCATCCTGTGAAATTTGAAGCAAATGTCTTAATTGAATGAAAATCAATTAAACGCCCATTAAGGAGCTGTTCCAGAATGTTGTTTTGTTCAGCAACAGCAGTCGCTGAGTTTTCTTGACCACGGTGGCGAATATGAATAGCAAGTGGAATGAAGGGGGCGGTCTTGAAGACTGTGGTTGAGCTGTAGAAGCTGTTCTGGAGTTGCTATGATTTTATTCAAGTCGTAGATACAATAGCACTTTTTAGGATGTGCTCCTCCTCAGTAGGGGGAAGACAGAAGCTAACATAAGGGGAGGGGTCATAAGAGACAAAATGAACCTCTTTTCTGAGGAACTGTTTCTAAGCTTCTTTTGGACTGTTTATCTTTAGCAAGTTTAATGGCATATGCATAGGCTCAAAACTCTCCCAAGTAAAATGAAGGTTAGTGGTTCCCAGATAGCCTTAGACAGGCTGTTCAATGCTTTGTGTTCAATGCTAGACCTAACATTTTTTCTAGGGTTTGCAGCCAAACTGTGTGCCAGCCGTCCAGTACGCAGTGCACACTTCAGCACGATGACGGCCCAACTTTGAAGCTAACGGACAGCAACAAGAGGGTAGCAGCCCTCCCCACGTGTAGCCCTGAGAAGTCACAACAAATTCCAAAATTATCTCACTGCTCCTAATCAACACCCCCCCTCCCCATGAGAGTTGTGAGTACAGGGGACTAGAGCGCCCGCCCCCTTTCTACCTAACGTAGTTTACCAGGTGTGCACCCCTGATTAAACAGATCAGTTTTCATTCCAGACACCAACAGTCAGTGACTCAGTGGAGACCCTGAGAGCATGAGCGATGAGGAGGAGCTTGTCAGAGCGAAAAGCTTGTGTTCCACACGTTCAAGAACAAACTAGATCTGTAAGTAGCAAAGATGTCCATTTTGTCTTTCATGCTCCAGTTCCAATAGTCTTCCTAATTTATGAGCGCAAACCTTTAGATAGAACACAGAGACTCTCATATGGCTAAAGGTGTAAGAAGACTAAGTGGTGTTGATATGTTTTATTTCTATGTGTGAACTTGGGCTCTATAGAAACCATATGTGTATCATCTGGTCCTTAGGTAGAAGGTCTGACATAATATCTCTTCCTATGGACACATTACCTTAAACATTACTGTTGCTCCTCTTCATCAAGAGCAGACAAGAACTCCCACTATCATTTTTTTTTTTTTTATTTTCTTTTTTTTTTTTTTTTTTTTTTTTTTATAAATCTAGAATCTTAGGAATGGTCTTTTTTTTTTTTTTTTGTCTTGCAAGTTAGTGATTGGGGCTGTGCTACAAGGGACATGCAGATTATTCAGTATTTTTTATCTCTCTTAATGGCTTGCATTGTCAGCCTCATCCTTCCAAGCATGGTCAGACTCGGCGTGTCATTTAGCATATGCATACCTGCTCCGCTTCAGCCATGCTCTGTCATGCTCACATGTCTAAGAAGCATGCTGTTTACATTGAGCTGTGCTGACAGTTTCCTGTTCATTCATATAACATCTGTGAGATTTGCATGGGTTAATATCCAGATGCCAGAACGTTGATCTTTTATTCAAATAAGGAGATAAGGGCTGGTGTCTTTAGTGAGGGGATAGAACTGGAGAAGTGTCACAGCTCCTTGTTGGAATGAATCATTGTCTATTACTTTATCAAAGGTTTTCTGTCTAGCCTGCCAATGTACTTAGGCTGAAGTCCCAGTATCTCTGTAAAGAAAATATCATGAGTGTGTAAATAATACCGTGACTGGGAAATTGCAAACAACTCATTAAAAACTTCAGTAAATGTCGCCTTTGCTCATTGCACTTTGGACTCTCTACGCCCACTCCTGCACTTGCCCACTTCTTTAAGGGAATATAAGAAGTGATAGAGGCTCAAATAATAACCATCTTTCAAGATTTCAGATTATGTGATCTGTGGCCAGAGAGGCAGAGGAGAATAGTGGCAGGGGACGATGGGAACAAGGGGTCAGAACGAAGAACTACTTTGAATGTGTTCTGCTGTGGAAGCTGATGGTCATGTCGCCATGTTGGAGGATGGACTCTTTGTAGACAGCTTCCCCTTTACAAATGTAGACCTCAGCAGAGCTTGCAGGACATCAATCAGTAAACATGTGGCTGCATATAAGAGTCCTCCCTGTGTAGCATGGTCTTGGAGCCTTAGGATGAAGTTCTCTCTTTTTATAAACAGCTAATCGTCAATGTGCACTTACAGACAACCCTGAAATTTTGTATGGCATCTTCTGAGCCGGTTAGAAGCAAGTTAATGCCTGATGCCTCCGTGCCTTTATTTCTACCCCCAATGCCCTCTCTGCCCCAATGCTCTTTTTGTCTTTATCTCAGTAAGGTTTATTTATATGTTTGTTTTATTTTTAAGTCAAGACACTAGTCCCTCTCTAAAGAAGAATGTAGAATGGTAGAGAAACACTTAAAGAAATGCTCAACGTCCTTAGCTATCAGGGAGATACAAATCAAAATGACCCTGAGATTTCAACTTACACCCATATGAATGGCTAAGATCAAAAACCCAAATGACAACACATGCTGGAGAGATTGTGGAGAAAGGGGAACTCTCCTCCATTGCTGGTGGAAATGTAAACTTGTACAACCACTTTGGGAATCAAGCTGGCTCTTTCTCAGACAATTAGGAATAGTGCTTCCTCAAGATCCAGCTATACCACTCCTGGGCATATATCCAAAAGATACTCAAGTACACAACAAGGACATTTGCTCAACCATCTTTGTAGCAGGTTTATTTGTAATAGCCAGAACCTGGAAACAATCCAGATGTCCCTCAATGGAGGAATGGATACAGAAATTGTGGTACATTTACATAATGGAATACTACTCAGCAATTATAAACAAGGAAATCATGAAATTTTGCAGGCAAATGGTGGGAACTAGAAAAGATCATCCTGAGTGAGGTATCCCAGAAGCATAAAGACTCACATGGTATATACTCACTTATGAGTGGATACTAGACCTATAATACAGGATAAACATACTAAAATCGGTACACCTAAAGAAGCTAAACAAGAAGGAGGACCCTGGGTAAGAAGATCAATCCTCACTTAAAAAGGCAAATGGGATGGACATTGGAAGTAGGAGAAAATGAGAAGCAGGATAGGAGCTACTATAAAGGGCCTCCAAAAGACTCTACCTAGCAGTGTATCAAAGCAGATGCTGAGACTCATGGCCAAACTTTGGGCAGAGTTCAGGGAATCATATGAAAGAAGAGAGAGTTAGTAAGACTTGGAGAGAACAGGAGCTCCACAAAGACCAAATGATTCTCCAACCAGGGACCATGTATGGCTATAACCTAGAACCCCTGGTCGGACATAGCCCATGGCAGTTCAGTATCCAAATGCCTTCCCTAATAAGGTGAACAGGGACTGTCTCTGGCATGAACTCCGAAGCTAGCTCTTTGACCTCCCCCCTCCCTGAGGAAGGAGCAGCCTTGCTAGGCCACAGAGGAGGACACTGCAGCCAGTCCTGGTGAGATCTCATAAGCTAGGGTCAGATCTCCCCTATCAGTGGACTTAGAGAGGGACAGGGAGGAGATGAGGGTAGAAGGGTGGGATTGGGAGGGAGCTACAGCTGGGATACAAAGTAAACAAATTGTAATTAATATAAAAAATAAAAATTTAATTAAAAAAGACACTAGTCCTGTTAAGTATATTTAAAACCTGTAGATGTCCTTTGCTTTACAGAAGCTTTTCAATTTCATGAGGTCCCATGTATTGATTGTCGCTCTTAGAGCCTGTGCTGTTGGTGTTCTGTTCAGGAAGTTTTCTCCTGTATCAATGAGTTCTAGGGTATTCCCCACTTTTTTTTCTAGCCAATTTAATGTGTCTGGTTTTATGTTGAGGTCTTTGATCCACTTGGACTTCAGTTTTGTGCAGGGTGATAAGCATGGATCTATTTTCATTTTTCTACATGTAGACATCCAGTTGGACCAGCACCATTTGTTGAAGATGCTGTCTTTTTTCCATTGTATGGTTTTGGCATCTTTGTCAAAAATCAGGTGTCCGTAAGTGTGTGGGTTTATTTCTGGGTCTTCTGTTAGATTCCATTGATCTACCATTCTGTTTCTATGCCAGTACCATGCAGTTTTTATAACTGTTGCTCTATAGTACAGCTTGAGATCAGGGATGGAGATACCTCCAGAAGATCTTTTATTGTAGAGGATTGTTTTAGCAATTCTCGGTTTCTTGTTATTCCATACGAAGTTGAGAATTTTTCTTTCCAGGTCTGTAAAGAATCGTGTTGGCAATTTGATGGGAATTGCATTAAATCTGTAGATTGCTTTTGGTAAGATGGCCATTTTTACTATGTTAATCCTGCCAAGCCATGAGCATGGGAGATCTTTCCATCTTCTCATAGCTTCCTCTAATTCTTTCTTCAGAGACTTGAAATTTTTTTCATACAAGTCTTTGACTTGCTTGGTTAGGGTTACACCAAGGTACTTTATGTCATTTGTGGCTATTGTGAATGGTGTTGTTTCTCTAATTTCTTTCTCAGCCCTTTTGTCTTTTGTATACAGGAGTGCTACTGATTTTTTTTGAGTTAATTTTGTATCCGGCCACTTTGCTGAAGGTGTTTATCAGCTGTAGGAGTTCCCTGGTAGAGTTTTTGGGGTCACTCATGTATACTATCATATCATCTGCAAATAGTGATAATTTGACTTCTTCCTTTGCAATCTGTATCCCCTTGATCTCCTTCAACTGTCTTATTGCTCTAGCAAGGACTTCCAGCAGAAAGGAGAGGAGAATCTCCCCTATCAGTGGACTTGGGGAGTGGCATGCATGCAGAAAGGGGAGGGAGGGTGGGATTGGGAGGGGAGGAGGGAGGGGCTTATGGGGGGATACAAAATGAATAAAGTGTAATTAATAAAAAATTTAAAAAAAACCTGTAGATGTTCTTTTCTCTAACCAAGGTGAAGTAAGATATTTTGAAATTACCGTTTTCATCTGAAGTAAGCAAATACCTCCATAACATATATGAAGTAATGGTCTTCAAGATATAATATGGTAGAATACAGCAATTTCCAAGAAAGGGAAGGGGGCAAGGTGAGCCCTACAGTCGTTAACTTATAGCCTTCGGTGTCCATGGCATGCTGGAAAGGCAAACCTTGAGATGTTGAGTAGACTGTCTCTGTGTGAAATAAAAGTGCTTTTAATAGATACAGGGATGCTATAGGGGACATATGTCATACAGAGGACCGTAGGGACTCTATAGGGGACATATGTTGTATAGAGGACAGTTCCTCATGGGGAGTAATAAAGAATTTTCCCAGCTGAGCTATGATGCACCATTGATTAGAAACACTGATAGATGCTCTATGTTAAGAATGTCAAGGCAGGCTAGGGGACACCTGAGACTCTGTGGTTCAGTAACACCACAACACTGAGGACAAACCCATTCCTGAAACATGAGGCTCAGACTTATTCGGAGAAGAAATCAGTATGACACACTGCCCTTTTGACCAGTCTGAGGGCTTCAAGGTGAAATTGTGTGTGTGTCTGTGTGTGTTGCTATTGTTGTAAAACCCATGACCTTGAATTGCTCTTTTGTTTGTTAACACATTCTGATCTCTGCATTTTAATTCTATTCTGGCATCACCTTTTGTGAACAGGTGTCTCAAAATAAAGAAACGTATGTGTTTCATGTGATTAATACACTTGCAGTCTCCTTCCTGCAGACAGAATGACACTCCAGGCAAAGCACAGTCTACTTACCACAGAGCGTTTTAACCATTAATTAGAAATAAACACCTGAGCCACATGGTGATAAGTGAAAGCTTTCCTATTTAATGGTTCTGCTAATTATAAGGAACAAGAAAAAATAATTTATGCCAGAGAAATCAATGTTGAATTCCACGAAATAAGATTATCTTGTCTTATAACTTATTAGCATAGAAATCAGTATCTGTACAGGGATACATGGTTGGTATATCCGGTAAGGTTAGTTTTATGAAAAGCTTGCCTTTGCTGAGTGGAGTTGAAGATGTCTGTTGACGGGTAAGCACTGTTCTCACTGCTTTCCCCCTGCGTTGTATGAGAGCAACCAGGCTAGGATGCTGAGACAACGGAGTGAGGCTCTACTTTCCACCTTTCTTCCCTTTGGAAGTTTCTGTCAGTTCATACAGGTTAGACTGCACAGGGTAGAGAAGCTGAATCTCAGTGGACTCTAGAAAGGTTCCAGGGAAGGAAATCCCACAGTTCTGGCACCAGTGGGTGATGTTGAGCAGGTCCCACCAGCCCCCTGGGCATCAGTTTCCTTACGGGAAGTGTGAATTCCCCTGTGGTTATATATAAGCACTCACGACATGAATACTGCCACGTTACAGATAACGATGCCATAGACCCGTTGGAATGGCAAGGTCTTTTCCTGGTCCAAGTTCCGTTGTTGATGGAAGTTGACCTTTAGCTAAAACTGGTACGTGGAGGAAGTACCAATCACAGCTTCCCCTTCCTGGATGACTGCTTCCTTACAGAGATCTCCTACTCAGACTAACAACTCCTTCCCATTTAGCAGCCTATAATAGAGGTGTTGAGTTTTTTGGCTGCTCTCATGTCTCTAACTGAGAGCAGGGCCCACCCCATCCCAGCTTTGCTGTAAATGTGTCTGCTGTTTCTTTATTCCAAGTCAGCTCAAACCCAAAGCTGGGTAGGTCATGACATTCCTTCACCTGTGAAGTGAATGCACTAATTTTTTTTTTCAACTTTGTGAATGTAGGTAGCCTGATCTTGATTCCCCCGGCTGAAGACATGCCAGTGAGGATAAGCAGGGAGACTCTGTGCCCTATCTGTTCACCACTCTAGCCATTAGTCCTTCCTGCTGTACCCTAGCAAAGCACTATGACCAGTGACAACATGGAGATTCATGCTTGTCTAATGTTTTTCTCCCACCACTGCAGGTTTTTGGAGGGCTGAAGCTTCTTCAATTCTAATGGCTAATCCACAATGTGTGGACAGCCCAGAGTTCCTGCATAAGTGATTCGTTCTCTATCTCAGCATCCTAACCTTGTCTGACTTAACACAACTCTGTATGTATTTACTCTTCTATGATTCTGAGCTAGTGTTGATGATCTGTAGTTACTAACAGAAGAGCATCAGATTTTTACCTGGGAACATGAAAGGTAATCTGCTTTACTTATGTGTCACAGCGACATTTGCATAATACCTAAGAGGCTGTAAGACTTCATTACGCGTCTGTTATTAGTTTTTGATTTTTGACCATTTGAGACATTTCTATGTTTTGGCAGGACAAACATTATTTAGACTTTCAAGAATCACTGTTAGCTATCATGCAGAATCATACTCATAGAGTCATTTTTGTTTGTTTGTTTCCCAAGACAGGGCTTTCTCTGTGTAACAGCCCTGGCTGTCCTGGAGACCATGTCACTCTGTAGACCATGCTAGTCCTTAAAGTTACAGAAATCCACCTACTTCTGCCTCCTGAGAGCTGGGATTAGAGGCACAAGACGCCACCGCCTAGCTACAGATAGTCTTTAGAATGCTGTTATTAAAAGCCCAAGGCTGTGGAAGAAATGGTACTATCATCATCTTTACAGGATTTCCCTGTTCTGTGAGTTACATATCGTTTTGAACAAGCCTCCTCCACCATCCCGAGTGGCTTAATGCAAGAAGTGTTTATTACTTCCCACAGTTCTGTGGGCTGACTAGTGTTGTCACTGTGAGGTGCAGGCTGAGGTGAGCCTTGAGATTGCTTTTAAGAGCAAGCCTTGCTGTGAGCTGAGATAGGAAGTCCACCTAGCCATTCTCACATATTTGGAGCTCCATTGTTCACTGATGTCGGTATGTCCTGAATATTTGTGTCATCTGTTTCCCCAAGTCCTAAGTTGGTTCTGTTTATTCAGCTAAGCAGTTTCATTAGTTGATCAGTTTTTCAGTCAGCAGGGTTGCTTTCCTGAGTGAATTTTCTAGAGGGAGTCCATAGTGGCTGTGAGTCTGTGCTTGTGAGGAGCTGGAAAAGCCTTTCTGTGGCTCTCACATATCATCTCGCTCTTGCCTAGAGCATTCTTGTGTCCCCTGAGCCATCACAATTATCTTCATGCTTAAGAAAGGGCTATGATGATAGCATGAAGATTCATTATTCCAGTTATCTAGCAGTTGTCTGCTGGGAGTCTGCTGTGTGTAGTCTAGATAATCACACTTCCATTCATTGTGTGTTTATGATTTTAATGATTTAAATTTAAACTGTCACACCCTTACTGTGCTTATCTATCTATCTCTATCTATCTATCTATCTATCTATCTATCTATCTATCTATCTATCT
>NW_026585895.1:6913100-6930163 GCF_907164565.1 Psammomys obesus | reverse complement strand
TCTATCTATCTATCTATCTATCTATCTATCTATCTATCTATCTATCTATCTCTTCTAAGCTTGAAAATAATTTCTCTAGGTGGTCTCATTTCTGCTTGTGGTATTTCTGAAGCATGCGGTCAGCCTCAGCCGTGTTTGTAGTTCTGTTCCTGATTTTCATTTAAGAGAATTTTTCCTAGCCAGGGATGGTGGTACATGCCTGTACTGCCAATACTATGAGAGATGGAAACAGGTGGATCTTTGTGAGTTTGAGGCCAGCCTGGTCTACAAAATGAGTCCAGGACAGCCAAGACTACACAGAGAAACCCTGTCTTGATTCCCCCCCCCCAAATTTTTTCATTGATACTTCTTTGAAATTGTTCTTTATATAAGTGAGATACTCCTGCAAGACCTTTGGGTTTATAAATTTTTATCTTAGTTACTTATTTCTAAAAATAAATCTATTTTATAGTAAAATATTTGCTTTATTCCTCATTCATTCAACAGATGTCAATGGAATGCCCATTATATGGCATTAGTTTTTCTTGGTACTGGGTATAGATCAATGACCTAAAGAGGTTTTAAATTTATATATTTTATTGCTAGGTTGCATAAAAATAAGCAAGAGATGTTTATGTCCTTTCTTTGAGGAGCTCTTATTCTAACTGGGAGATGAGTATAATGGATAATGACCACATTTCTTTGAGGGTCTCATTACCTTTATTCCTTTGCTTCTTGTCTTGTTGGGAGGCCTCATGGAATGCAGATTGGTTGAGCTTACAGGTATGAGCACACATCTGGATCTGCAAAGAGAGAAGACAGCAGCCAGATTTTTGAGGAGATCAGATACAACCTTTCGAAGGACCCTTTTCCATTGCCTGGAATGAGGAAAGGAAATAGCGGGGAGTTGACAAACAAAGTTGCACAGAACTCACTTCTTCAAGGAGCTCCAGAAAGCAGCTCCAAGAGACAAATGGCACTATTTCTTTTCAAGGAATCCCACTGAAGACCGAGAGTTCAGAACTTTATTAGCATATAAGCACTCTGTGCAACCAACCATAATTATGGGGTCCTAGATGCCCAGAAGCAAAGCAGGTGTTCATTAGAAACCACACTGTTTTCTCAAACAGTCTAGCAAGTGGAGCTCACTGTTCCTGGATCATAAATTGGCTGAGCCAGTTAGTGAAACAAAGAGTATGCAACACCAAACAAAATTAGTCCCCAAAGCAGGCCACACCAGGACTTCTATGTCAACAATTCCTGCACAAAGGGGAAATAAGGAGTATGTAATAACTTTCAACTGTTTGTCAGAGAAAGCTGAGCAAAGGCTTGCAAGACAGAGGGACTTGTGGGTAGCTGGGGAAAGGCCTGCCCTGAACAACACATGAGCAGGCAAGGTCCCCAAGGTTTGAGGCTGTAAGGGAAAGAAGGCTGTTGCTGAAGGAGAGTTTGAAGAGCAAGTGAGAGTTTGAAGAGGTGGTTTAAGAGTCAGTGCTTTGATTTTCAATCTCTGAAGCTGTTCATGTTCTGGCTTAGGGCTTGCTAGTCCTTACATGGAGATACTAACTATTACCAGAAATCAAAGCTGGTTCAGATAATGTTCTATGACCTTCAAAATTATTACTTTATTTTTGAGATTTCCCCCTAGAGTTTCCTTCCTCCAGACCCTCCCATATAGCCCTACTTGTTCTCTTTCATATTCATGATCTCTTTTTTCATTAATTGTTAAATGTGTGTATTTTCCTGAATATAACATCCTCAGTCTGTGCAGTATTATTTGTACTTACATTTTCAGTACTATTTGTTATTGTATAACCAATTGGTATGTTCTTCCCTGGGGAACACTATTCTCATGCTGTCAACATTGTTTATATTGTTGCCTATAGTTCCTTGTGTAGGATTGACACCTTTGAGTCTCCTGTTCCCTCCACCTTGGTACATCTATGGCTTTTAATGATATCTATCTATCTATCTATCTATCTATCTATCTATCTATCTATCTTTCTCTCTTTCTCTTTATAAAGACAGAGCATATAAAGGTTGAGGTTGAGTTTTTTAAGAGGAATTTTAATCCAGCAACATGGCTACTCTGGCAAGGGATCACATCCACAGACCTAGGTCAGTGTAGTCTAGCTGGGATACAGCTACACCCTTAGTACACACCTTTAATCCCAAACAATGATGTCTAATTGACAGGCCAGACAAAGTGACAAATCAGAGAAACCCTTGACAGAATGAGTCAGATATAGGATATGTCCAGCTCTCAAAAGATCAGGACAGGAAAGAGTTCAGTTTGGGGCTGTTCAGCTGATTGTAGTTGCACATTTCCATTCAGTTCTGTTCAGTTCATGCAGTCAGTACAGATTGTGGAGTTCAGAGCCAGTGTTTCCAAACAGAACAATTCAGTCAGAAGCTGAGAGAAGCCGGATTGAGTCAGTCAGCAAGGAAAGACGTTTGAGCCAAAATGGCTGAGTTGAACCAGCCAGCCAGAGTTCAGAAAGAACTAGAAAGGGTGCACTTATTCAGCAGTAAGTCCAGAGGCTGAGAACATTCTAGGCCTAGGTTACTAGATGGAGTCTAGAAGCTGAAGCCTTCAAGGTCTGGTCTTGAAGAAAATTAGATTGTATGGTATCTAGAAGCTTCCAGGCCTAGGTTTAGGAATATTTAGATAGAAATGGTCTGGGCTCAGTCCAAGCCATGCATTCACAAAGCCTGGGTATGGCTCTCATCTCATTCCCTCCTCTGAGAAAATAAAAACATTTACAGAGTCTATCTATGAAGCCTTGGATAGCCTAGAATTCATTATGCATCACTAGATGGCCCCAAATTCCAGCAATCCTCTTGCCTCTGCATCTTGAGTGGAGAGACTACAGGCATGTGTTACTATACTTGGCTGTAAAAATTTTAACTTCAAAGAATGAAAACATTTTTTGATTTTTAAAATTTTATTTTAATACCTCAGTCAGTAGAGTCAGAGACCCCCTGTGGTAGGCTCTTATCCTGTTCCCTGTCTTCTTCTGCTTCCAATGTCTATTGCATTTGCCCTTCTGAATGAGGACTGAACATCTTCCCTAGGGTCTTTCTTGTTTAGCTTCTTTAGGAGAATAGATTTTAGTATGTTTATCCTATATTGTATGCTTAATAACCACTTATAAGTGAGTATATACTATGTGTGTCTTTCTGGTTCTGGGTTACCTCACTGAAGATGATGTTTTCTAGTTCCTACCATTTGCCTGCAAATTTCATGATTTCCTTGTTTTTAATACCTATTCCATTGTGTAAATGTACTACAATTTCTGTATCCATTTCTCTATTAAAGGACATGTAGGTTGTTTCCAGTTTCTGGCTATTATGAATAGGGCTGCTACAAATATGGTTTAGCAGATATCCTTGTTGTGTAGTTGAGAATGTTTTGGATATATGCCTAGGAGTGGTATAGCTGGAGCTTGAGGTAGCATTATTCCTAATCTTCTGAGAAAGTGTGAGGTATTGAAGCAGATGCTGTGGCTCACAGCCTAACTTTGGGCAGAAGGTATGGAATTTTATGAAAGAAGGGGAAGATAGAAAGACCTAGAGGGGACAGGAGTTCCAAAAGAAGACCAACAGAGTAAAAAAAAAAAAAAACAAAACTGGGCCATGGGGGCTCTGCAGAGACTGATAAACCAACCAAGGACCATGCATGGATATAACCTAAAACTCCTGCTCAGATGTAGTCCACAGACTCAGTCTCCAAGTGGGTTCCCTAGTAAGGGGAGCAGGGGCTGTCTCTGGCATGAACTCAATGGCCAGCTCTCTGATCACCTACCCCTGGAGGGTGTAGCCTTGCTAGGACATAGAGGAAGATGATGCAGCCAGTTCTGATGAGTCCAGATAAGCTAGGGTCAGAAAGAAGGGGAGGAGGTCCTCCCCTATCAGTGTACTAGGGGAGGGGCATATGGAAAGGAGAGGAGGGAGGGAGGGCAGGACTGGGAGGAGACAAGGGAGGGGGCCACAGCTCGGATACAAAGTGAATAAATTATAATAATAAATAATAATAATAACAACAACAACAACATTATTTTGACAGGTTAAGGGTTTTCTTCACTAGGAAGCACCATGAGATGTTACTGGGGTATTTAGCACAGGTTCCTTCAAGTGAGGTATTTTTGTCGTTGTTGCTTTCCCCAAGGGAGCTTCTGACCTTGCTGCTGTTGGCTCTGATTGTTCTTTCTAGAACTGGTTCTATAATGGATCTCTGATCCTGAAAGCTGCCCCAGGACCAGACCTCCCTGCTATTCCTTCACTGTGACATCTGGAGTTCCATTTGCTGAGGAAGGCTGCAATCTGGTCACGTAATGAGCTTCCAGTCTCTGTGGATGACAGGTTGTCTAGAGAAAACAAGGGCAAGGTGGAGCCCCCTTTTCTACCAGGCAATAGTGTTCTTCATTTGGAATCTATTACAGTAATTTCCTCCAAGATTTGGATTTTCAAACCTTAAGTGAGATTTTTTTTTTCTCCTCAGCTAGGGCTGGTGAGTAGGTGGCAATCTTTGGATTAAGGATGCACCCAGGAGCCTTCTTCAATGGATGGTGTGATGCTGGGGCTAAGGTGGTGCCCTTACGTTCTTGGAGATGGAGCTGCTATCAGTGGCTGATGTCTGCTCTGCCGGGATGTCAGCAGGTCCACATCCTTGCTGTACTTGTCCTCACCTCATGATGATATATGTCTGCACACAGTGGTGTGACTGCAGTTTCAGTTTCTAACACTGTTCAAAGGACATGAGCAGCCATACTGGGACCTAGAGAAAGAACTTATTCTGGCATTCTGAAGATGATGCTACAGTCAGCATTCTCCACGTTGTGTACGGGGAGAATCTCTAAGAAAACACTAGCAAATGCCCAGAAGTAAGGCTGGGTTTGTTCTCTGTATAGAAGGCATTTAGAAGACATGGAGTATTTGATAAAAGAGGACATTTCTGGGGATAGATTTGTATAAAACTTAAGTTAGTATTTTACTATTAAATAACACTCTCTACATACCTTAAGTTATAAGCCCCTTAAGGTCCAGGGTCCTGGTTTCCTTCAGTCCTAGGTCCCATTCAAGGCCTCTCTGAACATATTTATTGAATGGACAATCCTATGGCTTTGAAAGTCTGCATTAATCACTTGGTTCAGGCTTGCCTTCTACACAAAGAATTTATAAAATATGCTATGGAAAGGTTGTTGCTCCCAGGTCAGTCTTTCTAGTCACATCAACAGACAGCACAGCATCATTATTTTCAATGTGAAATCCCCACCAGAAATCTCTGGAAATAATACATTCCTTGCAGGCATGTTATGACGATTAAATTAGGTAATTCACATTTTGGGGCACATTGCTGGAACATAATAATGTTAGTTTCCTTTTCTCCTTTCAAACATGACAACTTAGGAAAAAATATAGCACCATCTACAAGATGAGAATAAGGTAATAAAATTCAAAATGGCTTTTGAGGTTTATTCAAGCTGATTATGCTTGTCTGGTTATGCTTCTGAGTTTTTGTTTGTTTGTTTGTTTCAATGTACATCAAATCAAGCTAAGAATCAATTCTGAGAAATTTTTCAATTAATTTTGGCACCAGCAGAGTTCATTTGCTCATTATGTTATTACTGTCTCATTCCTGGGTTTTAGTTTAGTCTATGAGGCTGGAAAGAGCTTTTTGGTCTGATTTAATCGTCCCTCTGAGGACTACTAGACTGCTGTGGATACCAGAGGAGAGCTCAGCGAATGTTTTGCTCATTATTTTAGTCCTGTGCTGCAGTTAAAAGAGAAGACAGCAGTATCTGTGTAAATCTTTAAGATAGTTAGAATTATGTTGAATATCCTTGGATATGTGTAGGATTGTAAAAAGGCTTAAGTAGTAACCAAATAAAATTCTTTCAGCCTTTAGGTCATACGTATAATGCCTATTTCTCTGCATCAGTAGAGAATGTGATATAAGCTTAGATGCCAATTTGTTTTTTAATCATTATTGCTGGGCTTCTTAAAGAGCCTCATTAGACCTAAGAATGCAGGACCATACGGGATGTTTTTTTGGGTGCTCCCGATTGGTATGTGCATCTGATAACAAAAACTGAATTAAGAAAATGGAAAAGGTAAAATGAGACAGAAAAGCTACTCAGTTTTAGTGAACTTTACTCCCCGGTATTTATAGTTTTCATGAAACAGCTATATTGTGGGAGTAAAGGGCCAAAGTTATCTCATGAACCAGAACCATAAAGTCAGCTGGAATGATATTGCTGCTTCATAAATAAAGAGTATTAAATACTAAAGATTTTAAATTCTTCATTAGAAAACTACTCCTTGGAGGCAGTTTTAAACCATAAAGGTTTAGTTCATCTCTGGTAGTTTGTAGCTGTGGTCTAGATTATTATTATTACATGTTTGAAGGTAATGTTGTTTTCCAGATAAGCCTCTGGCAACATCTTTGACCAGAACAGGAATATAGGACAAATAAATTGGCTTCATGTTTAAAAAACCTCAAAGGACTTGAGAAACAATTGAAAAATGCATTACACAAAGGCAGTATCTCCTTCAATTTGTAGGTACTTCTAGACTGAAATCATGCTTGGGAGAAATAGCTTCAATACTCACGACAAACGAGGAGCAGGATAAGTTAATGCTGAATTGATAATCCAGTAGGCTGTTTAGGGACCTCTTAAAATGATGCTAAGATTGCCTAATGACATCTCGGAATTTGGTGTTAATTGTATGTAATTCTAACGGGAAGGCCAGGCATCAGAGTTAGGCTGTTAGGGGAGCCTGTGGCTTCTGTGTAGGGGGTCCTCAAAGCTGCCATGCTTTAAGTTCCAGCTCAAAGACTGGGCCAGCAAAAGGCAGTGTGAAGCATGATCAGTGAGATTCACATTTCCTGCCCAGAGCCACCCCAGCTGGGGCTACTCTTTTAGTTGATAACCTTCCCTTCGAGATTGAATCTAGGCCTAGTGGGACCATGTGCAGCCATTTATATCTGTTTGCAGATAGGTGATAGCTACAAAATAAAAACCTGAATGTTGTGGCACACACTTTTCATGCTAGCACTCTGTGAGTTTAGTCCCAGGTCTCTGTGAGTCTGAGGCCAACATGGTCCTTTACAGTGGATTCGGGAAGGCCATGGCTACATAGTGAGACCCTGACTCGACCCACCAAAACAACACAGACAGACACACACACACATACACACATACACACACACACACACACACACACATTAATTTAAACAACTGATGGTTTTCTGTATGTCTTTGAGAAACAAGCTGTCACTGATGGAAGGTATCTAAAAATAGACTTTGCATCAAACTGTTAATTGTTTTCACAGTGTTTTCCTAGATTATAAAACGAAATAGCCGTGCATGCTTTTCAGTCCTTTCCTTTGTAGGTGGGAGGAGTTTGGTGGGTTGAAGTGTAGAGGATCCTGAGATGCTCCCTTTACCCACCATGTTTCCCCCCCCCCCAAAAAGGAAAACAAACATGCAATTCGCCCAGCCTTTCGCTGGGGCAGTAGTTTTGGAGAGTGAGAACCCATGCTGTGTGAACAGTAGTCCAGAGCTAGCCCAACAGGAGCAGTGGACCCTGCAGTGACTGCATGGGCTCTGGACTTCGGCTTTCTGAGTGTAATTTTGGCTTCATCTCTGCCCTTGCTGTTTATCTTATTGCATGTCAGGGCCGCAACCTGGCTTGGTGAAGCTAATGAGCTAAATGTGACTTAACATCGCTTGGCAAGGAGAGAACGCTGTGACCGTTAGTCATACCCTGACTCCCTGAGGGGTTAGTCTACTTTGGCCTCTGACTGGTTCTTAGTCTCATTGCTGTTACTGGTAGGTTTGGCTCGTGCTGCTGTGTGACATACATTTACTTTTCAGCCTGTTAGAGCGGGTGTTCCCACTGACCTATGATTTGACCCTTGGATGAGAAGTCATTAGAGCCATCATCCAGAGAACTATGGAGCTATTCTATTTCGGCTATATCTATTACAGTTGTACTTTTAAACTGAAGTTGCTATAAATCAGTAGTGTGTGCATGGAGTGGGAACACTCTGGAAGGGTTCCTGCTGTCTGTTTCCAGGGAGACAGCGATTTTCTTTCCTTGACATTTCCCAAATGGACCCTATTAAGGTGGTGAGGCAGCACTCAGTTTCGCTTCTCTCACATCTACTAATTGATGCTGTTGTTACAACAACGATGTGTTCCCTGACCCGCTTCTAACACCGTGCCAGCTCGAGTCACGGAGCCAGAAATGTGCATTTGGTTCCCCACACTCCCCCACCGCCCCCGCCGTTCTGGTTGGCAACATTCCATCCCTACAGCTGTGTTCCCCGGCGACCTTGTTTGGGGAATTATCCGAGTATTTTCAGAGGATGTAATGCCATGATCTTCCACCCTAGTGGTTGTGAGCTAGTCTTGACGTGGATGCTAAGTTGCTGAAATCTTGACCTGTGAGAGGATGCTGCATTGCTGCACCCCAGCAGACTGAGTTTAGGACGGAGGAATTTCAAAAAGAAACACTGACCCCTTGTGGCATAATATTACACTTTATTCAACTAGGTGAAGAAAAATGTGTAGTGGATTTTGCTTACAAACAACACAAAATAATGCTTAATGTGTATGGTAATTTACACTAATAAGTAATAATAAAAAAGAGGAAAGAATAACAATTTTAAACAGAGATACAGGAAATAATATACATGCTTCATTTTTAAAGAGCTTTGTCCTATTGGTAAAATTCCTCTGTGCCTATGCTTTGATATTCTCACACAATTAAATCTAGAAAAATCCTATCCATATTAGCTGATTTTATAGAGTGCTTTTCAGATGAAATAAAATTTCTTCACATGTGACCTTCTTTGCTCCTCAAATGAGGCAAACTGTGGTCATTCCATGTAGTTCAAAGAAAAATAAAGAACATTAGCAAAGTTGGCCAACTTATCCAAATGAATATGATTAGAACGTCCGAGCTGGGGCGGTGGTGGTGTACACTTTTAATCCCAGCACTTGGGAGGCAGAGGCACATGGGTTCCTGTCAGTTTGAGACCAGCCTGGTTTACAGAGCAAGTTCCAGGACAGCATAGAGAGAACCTAGACCCCCTGCTCAGATGTAGCCAATAAGCAGCTCAGTCTCTATATGGATCTCCTAGTAAGGGGAGCAGGGGCTGTATCTGACATGGACTCTGTTGCCTGCTCTTTGATCACCTCCCCCCCACCCCCCCACCCCCGCCCCAGCAAGGTAGCCTTGCCAGGCAACAGAGGAAGGGGATGCAGGCAGTCCTGATGAGACTTGATAGGCGGGGTTCAGTTGGTCGGGGAGGAGGGCTTCCCCTTTCTGAGGACTGGGGTGGAGGAGGGGAAGAGGAAGGGAAGGTGGGACTGGGAAGAGATGAGGGAAGGGCTACAATAGGAATGTAAAGTGAATAAATTAAAAAGAACAAATTTAAATAAAAACAGTAAGATGGAAAAAGTTCAACCATATTACCATTTGTAGATCTGAGAATACTGAGGCTCAATGGTACAAAATTTACCAGACACTGAAGAGGGGATTTGTCTGACTTCTTGATTTTGAACCCAGGCAACTTGACTTCTAAGTCAGTTCCAAACAGTTTGAGAATATTGCCTTACCATCAACTCCAGTGACTGTTGTTCACTTCCATTTCCTCTTCGTTTCTCTGCCGAGCACAACCCACACACTTGCCCCCAGAGCAGTGCTCAGTCTTCTGGGCCAGTCTTGGGCATTGAGCTCGATTCCGTGTTTGTAATTACACAATACAAGTTAGAATCAGGAACAATATATGCTGTGACATACTTTTTTTCAACTTAAGGCATTTCTACATTTGAATTTTTGCAGTTTAACAGGAAGCTCACATATTTCGAACTCCTATCATTTATGTTATAAAAACACAGTGTATCTTTGCCCGTGCAGATTTAGACCGTTGTGCGGAAGTTTGGATTTCATAATCAAGGCAGGGCTGCATTAAGACCACCAAAAACATTTTGTCGATGTTGCATTCCATAGGTAATTTATATGAGCAGGCATATCTGGCAAAAGATGTAAGGTCTGACTAGAAAGCAGGCAGCTGGGAGCAGAGCATGCTGGGTAATACTGTGTAACCTGCTAAGCCATTCCCAGCATTCCTCAGCACAGTGGACATCGCCTTCCTGTCCTCCAAGGCAGACATGTGCTGGGAATTACTCTAATGCCCAGCACAAATTCACGTCCAAGCCTTAGTCCGGAGGTTTTTCAACAAGGAACAGCATCTACGTTAACGCACTGATCAACCTGATCGTCTTAGTTTTCAGACTGTGGAAATAGCGCTCCCGGAAAATTACAGCTCAAGGCTTCTCTCCAAAATACTCATGACAAAGGAAAGAACTAATTTCTGAAAATGAGAATTGGGCATCCTCTTCCTTGAGACAGAAGGGTGTTCTTCAAAGCCGGCTCTGTCTCCTATGCTTACTTCCTTCTGTGGCCCGCACATCTATGACTACTCTCCCATGTGTTTCTTGATCTCGCCCACCCATTCAGTGTGCAAGTGAACATACAGTTTTTGCCTCCATCTCCTCCTTCCTTTCCCTTCTCTCCTCCTCTTCTTTCCCTCCCCCTAGCCCCTGTCTTTTGTTCTGTTGGTTCTAGATCTTTGTTTCAGGTCCCCCCTGGTCTGGGGCAGCCATTCATTGCTCATACCAGGTCACCATTGGTAACATGCCTATTTATGTGCACAAACTTTCTATCTCTGAAGCCGCTTTTCCTTTGTACAGTTTCACACAGCTCTTAGTGACAGTGACCAGCTCTGGTCACTCTGCATTTCCAGCAGCACATGGAATTGCTAGTTAGTTTAGTCATAGCTATCCACTGAGTGTGCAGTGTTCTACGACACTGGCTTGGTCTTCATTCCTCAGGCAACCCTGACCTTCGCAGCTGTCTTCCTTAGATGTTCACAGTTTGTATTGTTTGTCCTTGGTTAAATACATGTGCCTCATATATGTATTTTCTAGGAATCCAATGCTTTTTCTATTCATTTTCTTAAGCCATACATGGATGAACATATGTTTTATTTTGAGGAAGTATAACTTAGCATTCTTTTCTTTTATGGTTCATATTTTCAATTGTCAATTTTTTTACCTACCCCAAAATTGTGAAAGATATACAACATGTTGTTTGTGTCAGAGTGTTTGCCATCTTCGTTCTTATGTCTAGGTCTGGGAACCACATCAATTGGATTTTTGTATATGGTATAAGTTAGAAGGTGTGGCTCTAGCAGTGTCATCGGTGTCCTACTGTGGCTTTCATTAGCATTCCTGTGACAGGAGCTAATTTCCGGTGTGGACTAGCTATTTTCTTTGGCGGCTGTGAATTGTAAGAACAGTTTGTGTTTGTAAATGAGAAGTTGCTGGTTGCCTCTATTTATCTTTCTTTTCCACTAGGGTTTAGCTCCCTGCCTTCCTTAGCACACTGTGAGAATGATGCCACCAAGTAAGAAGCAAGAGAGAAAGCTTTATGCTGGTATAGAATTAACCCATAAAGCTTGTGGTGGGAAAGTCAGCCTCTGAGCAATGCCTCACCTCTGATTAAAAGATGCCTGCCAATCTTACATCCTCAGGAGGTAGGATCCTAGGAGAGTGGGCATGAAATGCCCCTGCTCAGTCTGGGTGCACCCTGCAGGGTTCAGAAGTCAAAATGAGACTTTGCATTAAAATAAATCCACTGGATGCCCAGACTTTTCACCAAAAGTTATGGTATATGCTCTAATGTATGAGGAGTGTTTGGTATGATGTTAAAAATATAGTTTCTTTGAAAGCAGCGGCCCCTGTAAGATGACATTATTGGAAGATGTGAGCTACATCCAACAGTGGCTTACAAGATGCTGTTAGACTGTGCAAATCAAACCTGTAATGTGTTTTTTCTTTTCTTTTCACACAGTGGTTTTCTTCAAACAACATTGGATTCAAATGTGTTCTGTTTCTAATCTTTGTTGCCAGAAGACTCTCATGAACATAAACACACAAAACAAAAATAAAATTCTATGACGTTTTATATTCTCCTACAAGAAACATTTCTTCAAATAGATATGTGTATCTAGTAAGGATCCTAAAGCCAGTGTATCTGATAGTAGAAGTTCATTAATCTAGCACCACAAAAATTGTGAGAAGTGGCAAAATAACCGCATGGAACATTTGTGTAAGTGGAATTCTGGGCTGAGTAGAGACAGGCCTCTTACAGGTTGTAAGGAATTGACTCCACAGATTTTTCATGTGGCCTGGATAATTATTTAATGAAGATAAGGAAAAATTTTAAGGACTTTGAAATAGGTACCCAGTTGTAGGCTTAGATTTTTCATCTTACCTACTTTATTTAGGGTTCTTAAATGCTTATACCTCCCCTCTATCCACTGAGGTAGGGAAGAAAGAAGGTTGTTAGGTAAAGGGGGTTGTATACCTTTTTAGAAGTAATTCCTTGGGATGAGTCCACTCTTTTTCATCTGGACACCAACAGTTTAGTCTGAAGGCCAACACCAAGCAGCAACACAAATCGGCATGATTCAGCAGATCTGGACAAGTCAGCAAAAGCGGCAACACCCAAGAATCTCTGGAAAGTTTCTGGAAGTCAAGTGTCAAAGCAGGAACTTCAGCTCAGTGATGTCAATTCAAAAAGCAATGTCACACTGTCTGTGGGCTTCTATATATCTCCTCTCCTCAACATCCACCTACAGATGTTCTCAGCTGGTCAAAGTCACGCCCCTCACACAAAACAGCTCACAACAAAACATCACTCGCCCTCTCACAAACCAGCCTCCAACAAAACATCACACACCCTCTCACAAGCCAGGTTCTAGCAAAATGTCTCATGACTCAACTGAGTTCTCAAAGAAACCAGGAACGTCTACTTCACCCAGTCACTTTTTGATTTTCATAAGGGCTTACCGTTTTTGTGTGGAAACTAAATAAAGCAACTGAACAACCCTATATTGTAGTCATGAAAAAGGTCTAGTGTCTACAGATATGTGTGATGACAGAGCTGAGTGGGTAGATGATAGGGAAAGCAAAGAGGTCAAAGTGGTCTTGTTCTCCAGCCCAAAGGTTCCAGTAGGGTGGGCCAGACTGTATGAAATCCCAAGGGTTCTAAAGAAAGCTAGTATTGAAAGCCATGTTGCAAAGCTGGTGGAACCTCCCCAGAGACTGACTCTTCTTTGTGTGGCTTCAAGATTCCATGTAGCAGAAAGAATCAGCTACGGGATGGCAGTTGGATTACATTACTGAGTCCCTTAGGGAAATTGGTCACTGGACAAGGATGGAAAGAGACTAAGAAATAGGCTGCACAATGCGGACATCAATCAACGACAGTGGAGAAGATGAGGTAGTGGAAGGAACACGGGATGCTGTCAAGGTGTAGCCAGAGTGACCTTGTTGGCTTATTGTGCTTCTATAAAGAATTATACAGGTCAATGGTTTAAACGACAGCCACACGCTCCTTCATAGTTCTGAAGGCTTGGGTGTCTGAGATCAAGGAGCAGGCTGAGCCGCTGTTTGTCTTGCTTTTGGTTTGTAAGTAGCTATTTAATTTTTTTTTCTCATGTAATTCTCCCTGCATGCTTATCTGTACCCTGATTTATTGTTATAAGACCCCTATTGGCTTAGGGGCAACCCATAAAGACTCATTGTAGCTTAATTATCTCTAAAGGCTCTGTCTTTCATATAGTCACATTCAGAGGCACAAGGCCTAAGGACTTCAACTTCAGGTATAATCTGAGGACATCAACCACATTCAGGTCTTGAGCCAGATCTTCGGCCTCAAACATCAAACTTGGTGTTATCGCAGCGGCTGTATTATTCCCAGAGATTGAGCGCAGTGTGGATGACCAGCAGACAACAGCAGGAAGAGCTGAGCAGTGGAAAGTCATAGAGGAGGACTTTTCTGTTCTAGTAAAATCATTAAAGAGAGGACCAGGGTTCCGCCATCAGGACTGTGCAAATGGCTGACCGACGTCAAGGCAAAATGTTAGAGGGTTTCCTGAATGTTTGGTTTTCACATAAAAGTCAATTAAGATAATACAAATAATCCATAATATAGTGTGCTGGAATAAATGCATAGGAAGTCAATGATATAAGAAGTCAAATCATTAAACATTGTTTCTCTCTGACTTGGTTTTGAATTAATACTATCCCTGGAAACACATTACGGAATTTTTGTGCACACTGTCTCCTTCTAATGAGTCTGTGCAGAAGGCAGAGTGATTCTGTGATTCTCCTCAGTGTCAGGCAGAGAAAGATGCTGGACCTGAAAGCCTTACCATGACCTGTCTTTGGTCATTAAACCAGGAGATAAAAAAATGCTAGACTCAAAACAGAATGTTTATGAAACATCACAAAATAGAAATATGTAGGCAAAATGAAGAAAACAGCAGGACAGCCAAGGACAACTATGGAATATTGTCCAGACATTGGAGGGGGTTAAAATAATTTTGCTTTGCATCTGTAAAGTAAAAAGCCCACAGTTTTGGTAAAACAATATGTACACTATTTCATGTGTAACTCCTGTACTAGTGTCTTCTCAGACGCTTCCTTCTTAAGAGGAAATATACATATATTCCTGTTTATTCCTATATATAACATGTGCATTATTTAAATGTATGTTTATATACTTATTTCAACTATACATGATCCATCAACAGTATATATCATCTATATATAGTATTTTAGTTGCTTTTCTACTGCTGCGAAGAGATACTTTGACCAAGTCAACTTAAGAAAGAAATCATTTAATTTGCGGGCTTACAGTTCAAGAGGGTGAGTCTGTGACTGTCTGGTGAGGAGCATGGCGGCAGGCAGTCAGGTGTGTTGCTAGAGTAGTAGCTGGGCGCTCACATCTCTTCTACAAATTGGAGGCAGGATACGAAAGACTGGTCCAGTTGTGGGCTTTTAAAGCCCCAAAGCCCACCCCTAGTGGCCCACCTCCTTATCCTTCTCCCCACTTGCTTATCCTTCCCAAAACAGTTCCACCTATTAGCAACCAAGTATTCAAATATGTGAACCTACAGGGCCCATTTTCATTCAACCCCCCACATATATTTAGCTTTGGCTGCTTTGGTTAGGTATTTTATTATTTGTCATTTCTTTTGTAGTATTTTGAGGGGCCTGGGAAGTGGTCTCTTACGGATAAGGTCAGTGTGACCTAAGGACTCAATGAGAGACAAACTGGCAGAGACCAGTAACTTAACAACATACCACACTCTAAGGAATTCAGACCAAAGCTTCTGCTTCCCAAGCTCTGTGATCTGGGAGAAATGAACAGCTGGGAACTGCTGACGCATTGTTCAGACAGGAGCTTCCGAGGAGTACGCTGACACAGCACATGGCATTTGCTCAAATGGTGCAGTGAAGGGGCTGTGCTCAGAAGGAAACCCTTTTAAACTGAATAGCTTCATGACACTCAGTGGCAGAGACATGATATAAATAAATGAGACCACGTATGTTGGGGGAGGTGTGGGGGGAGGTGACAGAACATAAACAGAGAAAGTGAAACCCTTTACATTTGTTTTCTGTGAACTTTTACTAATATTTATAGCAGAGAGCAACAGTTTTATTTACATATTTGTTTAATGAATACTTACACAGCGCTTAGTCATTTTAGCCCCTTTCTAAGTTGTGGTAATGCTCAGGCAGGAGCTATAATCTTGCTTTCCACCTTATTTAACTGACACATGCACAGGGTCACACCAAGCACAAGGCATCTTTCCTAAGCAGGTGAGAACGGATGTTACAGAGAATTGAGGGAACTGTCTCGAGAGGAAAGAAGTGAAGGAAGAAATAGAAGTTTTCTGATCATAAATGATGTGTTTCTATGTGTTTCTATTTTTTTAAAAAAACATCAGGATGGTTCTAGAAAAGAGAATTTTGTTCTGTGTTGAAATTTTATGGAGTCCCACAGCATAAATGCAGTAGAGAAACAGAAATAGAGACTGAGGGGCATCTCATGAACTCTAAAAAAAATTACAGTGTTTGTTGATATCTAAGAAACAGAAGAGTCCAAAGTACATGAATATCTTAGTCTGATCTGGTAATTCCAACAAAATATTAACAGACATTCATGTCCTACGGTTTTGTAGGATGGTGTATTGTGTTTTCGTCACTTTTCTAATCATAACAAAACAATGACGAGAGCAACTTCAAGATGGGAGGCCCACAGTTTGGCTCACATTTGGATGTACACTCCATCATGGAGGGGATGATTTGGGGCAAGAACAGGAGACAGCTGGTCACATCGCATCAGCAGTAAAGGAGGAGAGAGAGAGAAAGGGAGAGGGAGAGAAAGAGAGGGAGAAGGAGAGAGAAAGAGGGAGGGAGAGAGGGAAAGAGAGAAGGAGGTGTGTGTGTGTGTGTGTGTGTGTGTGAGAGAGAGAGAGAGAGAGAGAGAGAGAGAGAGAGAGAGAGAGAGAGTCAGAATAGTACTGCCAAGGGTTAGGGTAGGTCCCCCACCTCAGTTAATCTACCTTGGAAAGGCCTTCACAGAGGTACACACAGATTTGTCTCCTAGGTAACTTTAGACCACGTCATGCTCAGCATGAATGGAAAACCCAAGATTTTGTTACTGGCAAAGCCAATGTCTGGTGAAGGCTCGCTTTCTAGATCTTCCACTGTAACTTTGCAGGGGTGGGTGGGGTGGGCAAGGATATTTGTCTGGAGCTCTTTCATAAGGCCACTGATCCAGTTCACGGAGGCTCTACACTCATGACCTAGTCACCCTCCAAAGAGTCCCCTTCCCCCTCCTTCCAAATACCATCACACGAGGGCTGTATTTTGGCAGATCATTTTAGGAACATCTAAACATTCAGTGCATGTAACATCTCAATGATTTTTTTTTTGTCACAGTTTGTAAACAGAATTATTTGACTACTTGTCAGAAAAAGTAGAACCCCAACTGTACCCAGATGGTTCTTTTCCCACTCTAGACATTACATTTCTTTTATAATGAACATTCTTTATTTGTCTCATTGCTGTATAGTACAATATTCTATGAGTATGTGCGCATAGGGTGTGTGTGTGTGTGTGTGTGTGTGTGTGTGTGTGTGTGTGTGTGTG
>NW_026585895.1:6893500-6913090 GCF_907164565.1 Psammomys obesus | reverse complement strand
TGTGTGTGTGTGTGTGTGTGTGTGTGTGTGTGTGTGTGTGTGTGTGTAGGCCAGTCTGGTGTCTCTCCTCAGGATGCCACCCACTTTGTCTCTCCCTGCTGTGAAGTTCACCAATTCTGCTAAGCTGGCTGGGTAGCAACACCCAGGGGTCTTCCTGTCTTCACTTCTCCAGATCTGAAGTTAAAAATGCATGCCATCCTGTAGACAGCAGAAATAGAAGGCAAGGGACAGGACAGGAGCCTTCCACAGAGAACCTCTGAAAGACTCTATCCACCAGGGAATCGGAGAAACTGAGACTCATAGCCAAACTTTGGGCAGAGTGCCAGACACCTTATGGAAGAAGAGGGAGATATAAAGACCTGGAGGAGTCAGAGGGAATACCTGGGCCCAGGGGGACCTACAGAGACTCAAGGTCCATGCATGGAGAGTACCTAGACCTGCTGTTCAGAGGAAGCCCATAGGCTGCTCAGTTTCTAAGTGGGGTTCCTAGTAAGGGGAGCAGGGACTATCTCTGACATGAACTCATGGGCTGGCTCTTTGATCCCCTCCCCCTAAGGTGCAGGGAGCAGCCTTACCAGGCCACGGAGGAAGACAATGCATCCAGTCCTGATGAGACCTGGTAGGCCAGGGTCAGATAGTAGGGGAGGAGGTCCTCCCCTATCAATGGACTAGGGAAAGGGCATAAGGGGAGAAGAGGGAGGGTGGGTAGGACTGAGAGGAGATGAGGGAGGGGGCTGCAGCAGGGATACAAAGTGAATAAATTGTAATAAATAAAATTAAATTTAAAAATGCTTCCCCCCCCCTTTTAAACTCAGGTTTTAGGGATTTTTGTGTTTGCACAGTAAGTACTTTACAAATTGAGCTATCTCACTAGCTTTTGACACTTTAGTTTAAAAATACCTATTTTGAGAAATCCCACAGCTACCCGAGGAGCTTTCTGTGTTTGATTGCTGCTGAGAGAGGGGGAACTGTGTCTCCTCAGCCAGGTGATACCTGGTGATCAGCCATGCTCCAAGGCAGACCTCATGTCAAGGAGCACTGACTGAACTCAATGGATTCCTAGAGCAGGAGTGCACAACCTGTGGGTTCTCAGCCCTCCGGGTCAGACATTCTGCCTGTTAGATATCTTCACGATGATTCATAACAGTAGCAAAATTACAGTTATGAAGTAGCAATGAAATACTTTTACAGTTGAGGGTCACCGCAGCATGAGGAACTGTGTTAGAGAGTTAGAGCTTTAGGGAGCCTGAGGACCACTGTTTTAGAAAGAGACAGAGGGAGTAAAATTGGGCGGGTAGAAAGATGGAGGAGAACCTTGGAGGAGTTGTGGAACCGAGATGAATATGATCAAAACTACAACATATAAGATTCTCAGAGAATTAACAAACCCATTAAAACATGTTATTACCTTTGTTTTTGTAAATATCTGCATAAATTCCACGAGATCTATGTGGCCAAAGTAATATTTGTTGCTCACATTGGTAAAGGGCATTTTTCAAGGTGGTTTCATTAGCTCACCTTCCTTTTAATGTTTGCTCTATAACCCAGTTAGAATTCTCACATTTTCGTTTTTACTTTTATGAATTCCGGTAAACACATAGTCCTATTGTAATTTAGTTTTATTTTCCTGATAATTAATGCTGTTGAGTTTTTCATGGTTTTTTTTTTTTTTTGGCAATATAAGCCTTTTACAGTTTTTTTTTTGTGTGTGTTCTAATTAATTATATCTGAATTATTGAGTCAAAAGAGCAGATACAGCTAGAGATAGAGATAGTTATTACTTAGGGTTTAGTTGAAAGTCCTTTGCTAGCGTTATCTTCAGCACCTTGTGATTTCTGCTATTCTTTTTGTGCTTTCTAATGCCAAATAGATACTTCAAGTTTTACAGCATCGATGTGTAAAATTAATTTTCTACTTTTGGCTAAGTTTTTTGGTCTTGTTTACATTACTATTGCATAACCTCAGTTCATGAACACTCTGTCCAGAGGCTTATAGTTTACCTTTCACATTTGAAGTCATGTTTATATATCTGGATGTTTTGTAAGATGGACACCAAGATTCTTTTTTTTTTTTAAAGTAAGATGCCAAAATCCTCCTCTTGACAATATTCCAAAAGATCTGTTTTTCCCCTATCACCTTGTAACACATTGATGGCTTGTGTGTTTCTGATCCTGGATTATTTTCTTGGCACCTCTGTCTTTCTTGTACAACTCTATGTCGGCTTAACCAATATAATTCCAGATATGTCTTGATATCTAGCAATGTGAGGTCTTAAGCCTTTTCACATTTACTTTAACTGAATTTTCTCTTTAAGATTTGTATATAAAACTGAGAGTCTTTGTCTTATCAATTTCTATAATCACACTTGCTTTGGTTTTCATTGAATCTGTGGGGGTAACTGGAGATAATTGAATTATTCTGAATGTTAGGTATATTGGTAAATAATCATTTTGTATTTCTCCATTGACAGTTCTTTTGAAAGTTTTTCTATTAATATTTTATAATTTTCAAAGAAAAACCTTCCACACACTTATGTATTTTGATGCTCTGTGTCATTGCAATTTGTTTCTTGTTTATTATTTCTTCTACAAAACAGAAATTTAAAAAATTATGACATCCCCCAGCCTTGACAAATGAATTTGTTAGTTTTTATAGTTGAAAAACATTTTTTTCTAACAGGTTTAGTGTGTCTGGTTTTATATTGAGGTCTTTGATCCACTTGGACTTTAGTTTTGTGCAGGGTGATAAGTATGGATGTATTTGCATTTTTCTACATGTAGACATCCATAGACCAGCACCATTTGTTGAAGATGCTGTCTTTTTTCCATTGTGTGGTTTTGGCAACTTTGTCAAAGATCAGGTGTGCATAGATGTGTGGGTTTATTTCAGGGTCCTCTGTTCGATTCCATTGATCCACCAGTCTGTTTGTATGCCAGTACCATGCAGCTTTTAGTATTGTTCTACAGTACAGCTTGAGATCAGGATGGAGATACATCCAGAAGATCTTTTATTGTAGAGGGTTGTTTTAGCAATTCTGGGTTTCTTGTTATTTCATATGAAGTGGCACAGGAGACAACTTCCTGAATAGAACACCAATAGCACAGGCTCTAAGAGCAACAATCAATAAATGGGACCGCATAAAACTGAAAAGCTTCAGTAAAGCAAAGGACACTGTTGTCAGAACAAAAAGACTGCCTACAGATTGGGAAAGGATCTTCACCAACCCTATATCTGACAGAGGTCTAATATCCAGTATATGTAAGGAACTCAAGAAGTTAAACAGCAACAAACCAAGTAATCCAATTAAAAAAATGGGGTACAGAGCTAAACAGAGAATTCTCAATAGAAGAATATCAAATGGCAGAGAAAGCACTTAAAGAAATTCTCAATGTCATTAGTCATCAGGGAGATGCAAATCAAAACGACCCTGAGATTCCACCTTACACCCATATGAATGGCTAATATCAAAATCTCAAGTGACAACACATGCTGGAGAGGTTGTGGAGAAAGGGGAACCCTTCTCCATTGCTAGTGGGAATGTAAACTTGTACAACCACTCTGGAAATCAATCTGGTGCTTTCTCAGACAATTAGGAATAGCACTTCCTCAAGATCCAGCTATACCACTCCTAGGCATATATCTAAGATATGCTCAAGTATACAACAAGGACATTTGCTCAACCATGTTTGTACCAGCTTTATTTGTAATAGCCAGAAGCCCCAGATGCCCCTCAACTGAGGAATGGATACAGAAATTGTGGTCCATCTACACAATGGAATATTTTCTCAGCAATAAAAAACAAAGAAAATATGAAATTTGCAGGTAAATGGTGGGAACTGGAAAAGATCAACCTGAGTGAGGTGTCCCAGAAGCAGAAAGACACACAGAGTATATACTCACTCATAAGTGGATATTAGACATATAATATAGGATAAACCTACTAAAATCTGTACACCTAAAGAAACTAATCAAGAAGGAGGACTCTGGCTAAAATGCTCAATCCCTATTCAGAAAGGCAAAGAGGATGGACATCAGAAGGAGAAAACAGGAAACAAGTCAGGAGCCTGACACAGAGTGCCTCTGAAAGGCTCTACCCTGCAGGGTATCAAGGCAGATGCTGAGACTTATGGCCAACCTTTGGGCAGAATGCAGGGAATGTTATGAAAGAAGTGGGAAATAGTAAGACCTGGAGAGGACAGAGGCTCCACAAGGAGAGCAACAGAACCAAAAAAATCTGGCCCCAGAGATCTTTTGTGAGACTGATACTCCAACCAAGGACCATGCATGGAGATAACCTAGAACCCCTGCACAGAGATAGCCTATGGCAGTTCAGTGTCCAAGTGGGTTCCATAGTAATGGGAACAGGGACCATCTCTGACATGAACTCAGTGACCTTCTCTTTGATCATTTCCCCCTGAGGGGGAAGCAGCCTTACCAGGCCACAGAAGATGACAATGCAGCCAGTCCTGATGAGATCTGATAGAGTAGGATCAGAAGGAAGGAAAGGAAGACCTCCCCTATAAGTGGACTAGGGGAGGGGCAGGGGTGGAGAAGGGGGAAGGAGGGAGGGTTGGGAGGGGAAGAGGAGGGAGCTACAGGGGGGATACAAAGTGAATAAAGTGTAATTAATAAAAATTAAAAAAGAGAAAACAATTTTTTTTAATTTTTGGAAGTACACAGTCACAACATGTGTTGTGTACTTCAAATAGTGATAAGTAACTTTCTTCCTTTACAATCCTTATTTTTTTTCCTACAACATTTCATGTAACATGGAGGATAAAAGAGAAAGAACAGCGAGGAATGAACAAGGTTCCTCAAGTCGGATCTTAAAGAAATGGTCAATATTTCATCACTGGCAAAGTGATTGCTGTTAGGGTTTTTATGGCAATGTCAGTGTTTTCTCACATTTATTGAGCGGCTCCTGTGTTTCTTTTCCTTTCTTCTGATACTGTGGAGAACCACATGGTGCTAAAATAAGCTTGTGTACTTGGAGTAATCCCTGGAGTGGTGATCTGCCTTACCCTTTCATGTGCTGCATTTGTTACTATTTAGCTTAGGGATTTTGCCTCCAAGCTCTAACCTCATGAGAGAGGTTGGCTGAGGATTTTCCTGTCTTTTAATGCCCATTTGATTTTGCCTTAAAACAACCTCGTCAAATGAGGTGAGCTGTTTCCCATTTTTCTTCCAGGTATAAGGTTTGTGTTGTTGCTGGTGATGGTGTCTGAAAAAACTTCGGTGCAGGATTTAAATACCATGATAGATTTGTTAAGCTTGTCTTGAAATTCATCTGTTTCATCTAGATTTTCAAATTTGTTGACGTGGATTCTCCACAAAATTCCCTTACTCTTTCCTGTATCTGCAAGGTCTGTGGAGTTGTCCTGCTTTTCACTTCTGCCTCTGGTACTTTGAGTCTTTTTAACACACCAGAAGAGACATGAACCAGTTAGTTCACAAGGGAAGGATAAGAGCTCATCTTCACATTATTAAACATATTAGTAATTGGAAATAATCCTATTTCAAGTCTAAGAAAATGTAGGATAATTTGTCTCTTATTTCTAAACTTTATAAAAAATAATTAAGCAATTATAAAACGATAGTAACATGAAAACATTTATTAATGACTTATTGTGTGCCATGTGTCAGACAATATCACTTAATGAGCTTAGACTGTGTAGTGTGGAAACTCTCTTTTAAGAAGTCTGAACAACCTGGCCACACCCTCATTGAAGGAAAGAGCAGACTATGAAGACCAACCCAAAGCATTATGATTTTCCAGACCCTTACCCCTTGTACTACACAGCTGAGTTATGGAGACAGTGCCAAGATGTTCCTTCTCAAAGTCTAGATTTGTTGGGAGAGCAGTAAAGAGTGTCTGGGTCACTTTAGGTCAAACTATGAAGGGTTTTAAGTGCAAAGAAATTCTAACACACCCCTGTTGATCACTCTTAAAAACACTAATCTTCCAAAGTGTCCGGGCATTACCAGAGTGAACATGTGCCCTACTAACTGCCGATATATTTATGTCAGACAGATGGTCGGTATGGCACTTGGCATAATGCCAAGGCTAGGACCAACTGGTACACAGGGAGTAGCTGTTGTATTTCTCTGACCTCATTTAGGAGACTTGTCAGATTAACTTGTTGCAGAAGTTTTCCCCAGTCCTCATGAACTTCCCTCTCAATGCTAATGCAGACCACCTCCTTCACTGAATTCCCTGATGTGGTGGGTGCTTTCTGAGGATTAACTGTGCTTGCTCCCAAACCACCTGTCAATCATTTTTTGGTCATTTGCATTGTGCAGCTTAAGCATGCTGTTGCACGAATGGAAGTAGGTATTTCTGTATAAAATTTTGACTGCTTTGGATATTTTTTGATAAAATCAAAAGTCATTAATAATTATGTTATTTTGGGGAAAGCTTATTTAAATGGTAAGAAGTCCTTATAAGAGCCTAAAAGATTCTGTACTTAGATGTCTGTATAAGGAGTTTTTAACTTTGCTTTCCTTTGAGAGAGGGACTGTGCATAAACATGGAATTCATCTTCATGTCCGCTAAAAAGAGAAAAAAAAGAGGCTGGTTTGCATAATAAATATAAACAGGTATAGATAACTTTGTTCGTGATTTCTGAATAACTTGTTCTAACGTATCCCTCTGGAGCCCATGCATGGTTTCCTATTTATAGAAGTAGGAAATGAGAGGTGAGACTTTGTGCTTTTAGTGATGATCGTGACCTTTCGCTGAGGTGCCCCAGTCTGCTACTGATGAAATGAGAGCAGTGTGGTTGATATGGACTTCTATTTAATGCAGAGTTTCAGATTTAGAACTTTTCTAGTTTAGAAACTATAAATTATTCATACACTATCAAGCTTTTAAAACCCTATTTATGACAGGATGGGATTTTGCCAATCTCAGCTGAGGCAGTCTAAATAATTTATCTTGTGTTCCTTCAATGTACAATACACACTGAAGCCCAGGAAATGGTAAGTAAGCTTTATTTCCCTCTTTGCTATGCCGAGGTCAGGGAGTTAAGCTCTCAGACATTCCTTTAACACTTCTTGGTCCTTTGACTTCTCACAGTGTGCTCGTTAAAATTTCATGTTGTGCCTTTGCTTTCATGACATTTTCTTTGTATTGAATTCCTTGTTTTTAAAGAATCCTTCTCTCTCATTAATTATCCCTACTAAATTTCCACCTATAATTGGGGATATAAATCAGACAATATGTTTGCAAGAGTTCTTAAATCCTATTATCACCTGAGAGCATAAGCAACCACTCTGATTTGATGCTACTGAAATTGGCGAATCACTAGTGATAAATCTCAGAGGAGTTCAAGATTTAATGAAACAAGTAAAACATTTGCATTTATTCCAATTTTGACCATTAGAATGTAATTGTGAGGTAATGCAAACATAGATAGCTTTCTTCCATGAATCTCAGGCACCTGGAGCCACTACACGTAGTAGACATGGACTCGTTGATAACATTACAAAGACAGGTGTGAGGGAAAGGACGGGCGTGACAACAGTACGATATTCTTTCAGAAGATTCTGTCACTAAGCGCCTACAAACCTAAGAAGAAACCAGTAAGCATCTAAGTGATATGGTTACCAGAATGTATTGTGATGTATCTAGTGAGATTTACCCTTTTTTTGTCATCCATTGGCTATTTTAGGTAGTCCAACCTTTTAGCTTGGGATTCACTTATCACCCATTAGGTAAATGTGAGTGGGTAAGAGGCCTCAAATGATGCCTTCAGATGATGGCATCAGATATGGTTTTGATTTTAAAGGAGTGCCTCGAAGGGCCTTGCGTTGGATGCTTGGCTCACAGCTGGTGGGCTTGGGGGGCCAGGTGGAGCATGAGGGCTCTAACTTCATCAATGGCTGAACCAAAGGGTAGATCCGGAGCTGAGCAAAACCATTAGATGACACCGCAGTGGAGGAGGCAGGTCACTGTAGGGAGGTCTTTAAAGGACAAAGTTTGTCTCCTTGTTTGGTTTGAGGCACATCACTTTTTTCTGCTACACACTCTCCACCATGATGTTCTGTCTTACCACACATGGCCCCAAAATAATGCAGCCAAGTGACCATGAATGGACTGAAGGCCAGCTTGAGTGACTCAATGAAATTTCGATTTTTTAAAAAATCCATATATTCTTCTATATTTGTTCCCTTCTTCATTTCTAAAATATTTTAAAGATGATTTCCAAGCAAGCTACTAAGCCCTGTTGAAAACAGGCTTCGGGGTGTTTTCACCCAGCAGAGTTTTGTTCTCCTTCCAGAGGATTGGTTGGACTCCATTTGTTCTCTTTGCTCTCCATAGCTCCTATCTCCTTCCCAACCTTTTCCTTTTCTTTCCCTCCAACTTGTAAGGTATGCAGCAAGATGATGTAATACAGTCAACACAGACGCATACTGTGAAGTGGATAAGTCAACCTGTCCAGCATGTCAACGACCTGACATGCTTATGTGTTCTCGTGGTGACAGCACTTTAAATCTACTCTTAGCAACTGTTAGGTATACATAATACATTGTTGATGACTATTGTCACCGTGCTGAGGAATAATCTCTTAAATGCATTTTTCTTGTCTAGATGGAATTTTGTTTTGATTTATATCTCTATGTTGCACTTTCTGAACCCAGTCTCTGGTGATGGACATTTTATTCTCTATTTCTATTAATCTTTTTCTTTTTCTTTCTTTCTTTCTTTCTTTCTTTCTTTCTTTCTTTCTTTCTTTCTTTCTTTCTTTCTTTCTTTCTTTCTTTCTTTCTCTCATTACACAAATAAGATGATACAATAGGAAATAACCTATTTTTTTTTCCTGAAGTTAGATTCTTTTCTTTATCTTTCTTACATTAGTAAATCCCAACTTTTACATACATTCTGCTCATTTTTTTTTTTTTTGGCATTTTTGCTCACACGTGTGAGAAAATTTTCAAGAAGGTTTTCTCATGTGTGCTAACAATACATTTCATTTTTGCTTTCTATTTCCTGTTTGATGAGCTTATAATGTTGGGTTAAACTATTACATATATGAGAAAATAAAGACCACACAGTTCTTACAACTAGCTTAATCAAAAGCATGAAAAAGACCCAGGTGTGTGCATTTTTTTGTCATGCCTTGTAAAGGCTAGAATAATTTAATCAGATTTTAAAATATTGAGTTAATGTCTATGTCTTACAGGTGTTATATAAAGATTCAGAGCTTGCCCCTGTGTGCTTTCCTTTCCATCTTTGTGTGGATAAATTATTTCCTTCATGCTAATGACTTCTCAATCAGTCTAGATTTTTGTCTGCTTCCAGCTGGATTCTATCTAATCCATGGGTTATTTCCCACTACCCACAGCAACAATTAAAACTTGACTCATACCAAGACAGACTCATAATCTTCATTCTGGTCATTCTTGCTCAAAGGCTTGTGAAGTCAGTACGATCACCCCATGCAAATGTGCAAAATGTCAGCTTTCGTTTATCTTCCTGAAATGAAAATGTCATTGAATTTTTACCTCATGCATCCTTCTTAAGTGGTCCCCATCACTCCTAGGAAAACTTGGTCACGTCAATCATTTCTGAATTACTAAGCAACAAATTTTGATGGTTCCACAAACTTTTGTGTTTAGTATTCCATATTTTATATTGATATCACTGAATGTGTATTTAATATTTTCTGATGTGATATTTATTGCTCCTTCGTCACTGAAACAGTGGGATGTCTTGACCTGTTTCATGCAGCTATCCACGGAGATGTGTGATCTTCTCACCACCATGTTTCAGTATCAGCAACAATTCTTAATTTGACCAAGATGTCTTTGCTATCACTACAGCGTGGGAACTAAAGGTCCTGTATCACTTGCTGCCACTGCAAACTTTCTGACCATACCTGGGAGTGGCATCTACCAACTCTCTTAAATAACTGCTGTGCAAAGGTCTCTCTCCAGGACCACTGAGACAGAGCACCATCATGGAGGCCTAGGTGTCTGAGATGTCAGAAACCTTGATGCCATGTAGTCAGTAAAAAGTTTAGTTACCCACTCTGTCCTTGCGTTCTAGGGATAGGGAAAGAGTTGCCCATCCTTTTGGCTCTTTTCGACCCTCAAGCCTGAGGGATGGCGAGTGGTGGTGGACTGTATACAAAGTCTTTACCATGAATTTCTAAGGTTTGTTGTTGTTGAAAAGATTTACTTATGCATATATTTGTGGGGGTTGGGGCAGGGTTGTGCCCATGAGTGCAATTACCCATAGGGATCAGAAGAAGGGGTTACAGATAGTTGCAAATCACCAGATGGGGGTACTGGGAACTGAATTCAGGTCCTCTGCAAGAGCAGTACATTTTCTTAACCAATGAGCCATGCTTCCCACTCTGACTCTCTAAGTGGTCTATTCCCTGTCTTAACTTCCTTCTTTTCCAGGTAGGAAAGAAAAAAAACTTCCTTAGCATTTTCCCTGAGAATCTTCTGTGTTTATAGGGCCATGAAGCTTTGCTGTTGATCTGTTTAAAGTAGAGGACTTAGTGTCTCCTTCCCCTCATCACTCTTTGATTTCCTAAATAGAGCAAAGGCCACCTCATCATGACTTTCCGATGAAGATGAAGATGAATCATGAGACCAGGTGTGTATAGAGAAGCATTTAACAGTTTACAGCATATCCCAAGTTTGGCTTTATCTTTAATTCTCTTCACTTATTGGGTTCTAGAACTAGGACCAAGACTTTTCTCTTCTCTGCTTATTCTTATTGATCAATTCCTCTCCACTTTGATGGCTAGTGCCTTGGTTAAGACTGTGAAACACCAGGATTATTTTAATGGTAAGGGCATCTTGATGGAATCTCTGCCTTCCAGTTTCTAACAATTTGAATTTGCCTTCTGCATTACTGCTGGTAAACATTCCTTAATGCCACTTTCATTATTTTTTTCTATTTTTACCACGATTTTTCCTCTGAGTACAGTTCAAGAAAGACTGTTGCCTGATTTCGATGAAAGTTTGTCTTACTAGCTTCAGAAAGACATTTTCAAATTGTTTTTCTTGCTTGCCTCCATTAGCTATGCTAACGTTTGTTTTAGAATTTATGCTACATTTCTTGTCACTACTGTCAACCCCTTTATTTCTTGTTGTGGCAGCAATTTTACTCATTTCCCAAAAAAACATTTCAAGCCCTACTGATATCTGTTCCTGGTGAAGGTGATTCAATTTGATCTTCACGGCTTTAGTCAGTGCTTCCTAAGCGGTCCCAAACTTTAGCATAGTCCCAGGTAGAAAGATTGGCTCTGAAAAAGTCTAATAACCAGGTCACACCCAATACCAATTAAGTTAGGATGCCTAGAGGTTGGATCTATCCACCAACATATTTAAAGATACTCAGGTAAAAGTTTGTTTTTGTCTGTAACGCTTTGGCTGTGCCATCACTTTGCACTTGGCTGCATTTGGTCCAGCGAGGGTATTTATTTTCTTGTGGTTTTTCACCTACAGGGTGATTTCCAGATAGAAAGAAGATGATTTTGGGGATGATCAAAGTTGACATTGTTGGGTTCCTCCTAGATCCCTTAATATTCCAACAGCTGCTGCTGCTGCTGCTGCTGCTATGATCCACTGTTACTTAGAATACTTTCGGTCCTAGCTCTAGGATTTTGGCCCACTTTGTCCCCCAGCCCAACTTTCCAACATTTGTATGTTCTTTGGCTAACCTTTGGCTCCTTGTCTAATATTCAAGAACAGGAAAAGCCCCCTATTTTGCTTTGCCTGTAGACAAGTTTCTTGAAGGAAATTTAGGATTGCCTGTAGAACCAGGCTGAGGCCTCCATCCTCAGGACTTGGTCAGAAACTCTGCTTTCCTCTTCAGTCTCCTCCCTCCCTTGTTTCTCCTGAGAGCACCGTTTAATGAATCACTGTCTCATGAATCCTTACACTGGAGTTGGCCTCTTGAGAACCCAAGATCTTCTCTCTTCTTCAAAGCACAATAGTGAGTACATATACAATCGTATGAAAAATTATTAGAATAGGGATTCTGAAAATAAACAGAAGTACAATTTAATAAAACCTTAGTTGAAGGTACTGAAATATAATATATTCAGGGTTTCTCTATAGAATTAAAACATGCTGTCTTAAAGCCAATTTAAAAAATCCTGGCCATACCAAAGTCCCAGGTGAGTAGGAGACAATGAACTGGTAAAATGTTATCAACAATATATATTTAAGAAAAATAACTGAGGTACAGTTTTGCACCAAACTGTAGAGACAAGGCAACTGCCTCTAACTCTATCACAACTGATTAACACAACAGAAAACTGGGTATCAAATCTCATATGATAGGATGTTGAGAGGGATAATTAAAAAAAAAAACCCACATACACATTGTAACATATTTAAAAGACCTTGATTGGCATTGGGATTCTAGAATCAGGCAATATTTCCTTCCATAAATGAATTAAGTTTTACACTGAGCTTAGCAGAAGTTAGTTTTACAGAGGTAGAAGATGAAAGACAGAAGAGAAACAGTAAATTGGTCATTTTAAAATGAATTCTCTTGTAAGGTGGGGGCAGGAAGTGAGAAAAATGGAAAAATAATTGATTGGTCAAAATCAGGTTACCCCAAGGGCATTTTGATTATCTTTTTCTTTTAGTGAAGATTAAAGTAGAGGGAAGTTCATTATCATGTTAATTGAAGTTGGCCAGTTTAGAAAGTATGCTTGCTACCTCTTGCTCCGGAAGGTCAAACCACTATTTAGTTGTAGTTTGTTAATGTGGCACTTCAGCATAGGTGACTCCATTTTAAATGTTAGCCTAGATTTAGGAGGCTCTTATTTTACAACAGTAATCACCTCTTGCAATTTTTATTTTACAAGACTTTTCTTCCTGAGCTGAAAACTGAGATGAGAGCAATAGAGATGAAAACAAAGAGGTGCTGGGTAACTTTGGTGTCTTTTCACTCCACTACAAAATGTAAATAAATAAAGATCACAGAAAGCCAGTGCTGCAGGCACAAGGGGCAACCTTTCATAGAATGAACTAGCCGTTGTTTGCTTAGAGCTGATGAAGACCTCAGGCATTTTAGGTTCTCCCTGTCAGCTTCCTGCTGCTTTAGGCCCACTGCAGAAAGTACAATGATGCTTCTACCTACTTCATTATGGCTTTGGTAACAGTAACTCCATCTCTGCTGCTCCAGTGCCCACTCCTGCCAGCCTTCCACCAAGTAAATTCTGTCCTCCCAGGTTGACGGCAGCCCTGGCTTCCTCTGTCCTCAGTATGAGCTTTCTGTTCTCCTTCTTGGTAAACCTGGGGTAGGGTAAAGAGGGGAAAAGATAAATGGGAGGAAGAATGATGCAGGATTCCCAGGGTGATAGGTTGCCATCTTTCTGTGAGGTCACTGCAGCTTAAGAAAGGAGGTAATGTTTTATTTCCTAGCTGTGTGTCTCCTAAGTCAGTTTCTCTAAGAGAAAAGCAGTGGATGGTTGTACAGAGATAACAAAGGGAGAAATCATCTGCCAAACAGTCTTGTCCGCCCTCAGAGTGACAGGAGGGTGTCAAGCGTAAGGTCCCCACTGGCTGAATGAGTCCGGAGAAAGCTGACTGGACTTGAGTTCTCTCCATCTGTCACCCAACAGTCTGTTCAGTGGCTGCAGGGCCAGCTGTAGAAGGAGGAGAAGACGGCTGCAGTTGGCTCTACCATGTTAGGACGGCCATCCTCTTTACTGGTGTGTTCTGGACACTTGCCACTTGGAAGACAACTGCGGGTAGTCGATGTTGTGCACAAGAATAACATCAGTCAACAGAGGATTCTGGGACAGAGAGAAGTTGAGTCAAATGCTTGTTTTGTCCCTTTTCCTTCAATTCCACCTCTCCTCATTAAAGGAACTAAATTTTTGATGAGAATGGAGAGAGGAGCAGAAATTGACTGTCCCTTTAGCTGTCTCTCTCAGGACTGGAAGAGTTCCAGATTATTTTTCAGATTGGGAACTCTCTGTATCCAACGAGGCATCCTGAAGATGAGAATCATTTTTAAACACAGAATTAGTTTATATGTTTCATACATCATACAGAAACACAGCCTGAAGGTATCTTCACATAACATTTAGAATAATTGCACGCTGACCTGCTTTAATAGGTCAAGTATATAATCTTCTCCTTGTGGTATCATGTTGGCATTTATAGAAAACTATTGGCTTTTGGACTCCTGATTTTCTGATAGAGATCCTAAATGTGTATTGTGCAACCAGACTACTTGGTTTGGGAGTCAAGGGTAGAGGAACAGGCCGTAATCTTTCACATCACCTGTGTCACGTGCCATAGTGCTTCAGCTATGCAAGATTGTATGATATGTACCAATCTGACAATTACCAGAAACCCATTGAATCTTTCTGCTGTGTGTGGGAAAGCACAGATTCAACAATCAAGTAATTAGAAAATGTAAATTATTTCTGATTAACATTCCACTAAGTTCACACAGTTCAGTTAGAAGTATACTTTATTTGCTGCTACAGGGGGAAAAAAAAGACATGACAAAAGCAGCTTAAGAAAAGGTTTATTTGGAGTCACAGTTTGGAGGACACAAAGTATTCATGGCCAGAGTGTGAGTTAGCTGGTCCTTTTGTGTCCACAGTACCAAGCGGAGAGGGGAGCTTGCTGTTGCTCCGTTAGCTTTCTTTTTATGCATGTCTACACTTCAGCCTGTGCCCAGGGTGGGTCTCCCACTTCAGTTAATGTGAGCTTCCCCTTGCAGCACGTCCAAAGGGTTGTTTCATGGTGATTCTCAATCCCATCAGTTGATAGTCAAGTTTAACTACTACAGAAGGTTACCTTCAGACCATCAGATCATCCAGAACAGATTTCTCGGGATAGCACGTACGGGCCAGTGAGACAGATTTTAGTTTTTTCTATCACCTCAATTCACCCTCTCCTGATCCCTTCTTAGATCTAGAAACAACAGTTTAGCATTTCTCCTTTCTTCTTACGTTTTCTTTTTCTGGGGTCTAAAGCAGAGAACACAGAATTCAATTTATTCAACTGTGTATGACCACGTCTAGCTCATTGATTAACTATTACATTCATGCAGAGTATGAGTCTGGTCCTACATCTCTATCTAGTTACTGACTGGTTGTAATGAGGGGGTTTGGAGCTGTCTTGTATATACCTAACCCCATGCTGTGTGGTCTGATGTGATTTCTCTGCTTTGACTGGTTTTATTACCTGACTTGGGAAAAGAAAAGCCTTTGTGAACATTGCTCTGTACACGGCCCTCAGCTCATGACTTTGCTCTGTTTCATAGAAAATATGGATGACTGGAAGAATTCCTTTCACATTGCCACAATCTTCTGGCTTTGTGTATCGCTCTCCTGAAGTAGCAAATGATAGGGGCCCCTTTGTTGCCACAAAATACAAACCACTTCCATTTTTTGGCAGTTTGAGGTAAAACAAAACAAAAATCCCCGAATTCCCACTAGATGGTGCTATTAGAATGCGAACGACTTAATTTATCTTCGGTCATAGTATATCTCCATAAAATCTTCATTTTGAAATCCATCTCAGCATGTTATTTTGGCTTGTCAAGCAGGACTGCTTCCTGCTGAACTAATGGATTGGGATGATGTAGTATTTAGGGAAAAGATTACCCAGTGTTTCCCAAGAATGCCTAGAGGATTCTAGGCAAAACACCAAGAGACATTTTATCCCTCTGGTCCGAGCCACTTCTTACCTGACATTTTTGCCACCCTTACGCGTCTTCATGGACATCCAGGGGAAATCCCACAGAGACAGTATCTTTGAGCCCTGTCTATGGCTTCTCTTCCTGCCTCCTGTGCTGACTGGGGGTGGCGTGGGGGATGGGGCGGGATGGGGTGGGGTGATGCTCTTAGCAGATTGCTGATCATTGCCAGCTAATTCACCAGTGACAATTTTTCCAGTGGCTTTGAAAGTGCAGTTTCTGGACCAGCAGCCTCACTTGAGATCTGTCACAACTGCACATACTCCGGCTTTTCCCAATTACTGAATTGGAAATTCTGGGGCTGCATTCTTACCCAGTTCCTAGGTCGATCTGATGTGCAGAAAACTTAAAACACAGTCATAGAGCCTTCCTTGTCACACACCTCCCCTAGCCTGTTTGAAAGCCCTTAAGAGCAGCTCAGAGGTGAACAGGTGGGTTCAGTGGTCGAATGCCAGCGTGTTCTCCTTGTCCTATACGGAGGGCTGCCTCTGCCTTTGTATTCCGGGCATCGGCGCGGAGCACAGCCTCCTTTGCAGAGGCCCCCTCCAGCCAGCCGTGTCTAGTGTGTAAATGAGGAGGAAGCTGTGATTAGTCATTCCCTTTTGGAAGGGAGCGTGCAATGCCCAGGAAAGCCGCCAGATGGCAGCCTGGTTCCTAAGCCCTTCCTCCATGACTGAAAGGCACCCTGGCTGTTCACTGTAGTCAAAGAAAGGCAATCCAACAGCGGGTAGTCATTTATTGGCTAGGCTGTTTGTCTTTTTCTCCACTGCGGCATGAGTCAGAGCCCACAGAGGCAAGAGAGAGGGGAACAACCTACTGATTAATGGGTCAGGATGCTGCTATGTAAGACCGTGAGCCACTTCTGCCTCCATTTCACTGAACGTGGGATGTCGGGATGCTACAAAGGTGAACACTAGTTAAACACTCAGTGAAGCTGGCTCTGGCAATCGGTTCAAACAGGCACCTGGAATCGCTCTGTCTCCGTCCTTTGATGAGCAATGTACCCCCACACAGGCATCACATGGAGCAGTGTTGGTTTCTTCTGGTGCCCAGACTGCTGCAGGTGTAGGTCCAGGGCATGAGCCTGCTGCTCCCCGGGGGGGTTTCCGCGGCAGGCAGCTCTGGGGACCACTTTCCCCACACTCACTGGAGTTAAACGCATGGCAAGGTGGCTTCAGTTGAGAAACTGGTCGCTGTTTCATACCATAGCTTAAACTTTGATAGTGTATTGTCACGGTCAGTTCTGGTATTAACATAACAATAGGCAGGGTTTTTTACAGACGCTGGCAAGCGACCTACCTCTCCTCCCAACTGTCTTTTTCTCTTTCCTTCTTTTATTTATTTGGTTTTCTTTTCTTTTTCCCTTCCTTCCTTTCCTTTCTTTCTTTTGAAACAAAGAATGCAAATCTAAAATCGAGTATTTCTACTTCCTGGAGGGAAATTCTGACTGAAACCAAGTATTTTGTTTTCTGTTCTAAAGCACAAAGGTCATGACTTTGACCACCTGTTCTTAGGTATTATTCTTCAGCTATACTCCCCATTTTAAAGGATATGACAGCGGAACATCTCGGCCAGTGCTGACACAAGACTGTTATTTTCAGATCAGTGGCTCCTATCGATCAGGCAGAGTGAAAACGTTGTACAGGGACTTCTCTGGGATCATTCAGCAAAGTTGAAAATTTTTCTGTAAGAAAAACAAAATTCTTTTCATACTAAACAAGATTGATGAAACCTAGAGTGAATTTTTAAAAATATTTGCTCCAGAAAACCATACATGTTCCCACATATATTGGTAAAAGCTGGACGGAAGTATAGTTGTGACATGTAAAATATTAAATATGATTTTACTGAGTGTGAAAGGATACATGAACCGAGGCTTAATTCTTGACACCAAGGGGGTAGGTTACAGCCGTCCAGGAATTGCTGCTTGTAATTCCTTCCCAATGATTATTCAAGTGTCACTTCTTGAAGCATAAGTTATCACCATAAGAATCAACTTGTTAAGTCCTCGAAACATAAGACCTATCAGGGTTTTCCCTACAAAGGGAGATTAGCCAAGAACACCCGAGAGGAGAGGCATGGGACCAAAGTCCAAAGGAAGAAGGCTGAGAAAAAGGAATAGGTGTAAGGACTGGAAAGCCAAAGGGTCCTTCTTTTCCAGTTTGACATTATAGTTGGCTAGGGCCAAACCATGGGCAGTTCAAAGTGGTTCATTTATGAGCTTATGTTCTTTTTCCACAAGAGACTCCTCCTCCTAAATGGTACCCACAGAGAACAGCAAAAGCTACCAAATAGTTAAGGTGTTTCACGGTCTCCCAAGCGCTCTCCTAGATTCTAGGGGCTTCTCTCCACCGTCCAGTGTTCGAGGCAGCAGGATTTATTGCTAACTAGTGTGACCTTTTGTCACCCAAGCCAGCTTTACTAAGGAAGGTGCAAACTTCTGAGATTTCCGTTTAGATTTAGTTTAGGTTCGAAACAGCACACACAGCATAGCATCCCTGAACGTTGTTGAAGGGCCTGTGACTGGGAAAGTGGGAGGTCCGATCTGTGTTGGACCCAATCTGTCATTCACGTGAGCCTCAGTCTCTATGACACCACAAGCCCTCTAGACAGCAGGACGTTTCTGTCTGCAAACATTATGAAACATTTTCATTTAGTTCAGTGCAGCTCGCTTCTTCTCAGAGAGTCGTCTCTGCTCTCTTGTTGGTTTGTGAAAATAGCTAAGTAGGTGCATTCAACTCCTCCTATTAAAGGAACATCATCCGAGAATGCTGGGACTTGTTTAGTGAGAGCAGGCTCAGTCACCCTGCCATGACAAAGAGAAGAATAATGTCCTTTTTGATGTTACATCTACTGACTCTGACTCTCCCCTTTCAGAATGGATCCGCCTCTACAGAAAGAGGTTACTGCAGACATGTTAACAGTTTACCTTTTTCATCTCTTTGTTATTAAATAAAATAGTACATTTGCTTACATTGTTGCTCTAAAACAGAATTGCTTTGTGACTTCTTAGTGTTTACAGTTCCCACCTTGGAAGATGTTGGCATGCGTTCCTGAGACTGTATGAGTGTTTTCTATCTTCCTGTTAGCAGCTTTTCCCTCCCTTCTTGGGTATTAGGCTATTAAGCCTTCCTCCACTTGAAGCATTATCTTACTTATGCTTTGTGATTTATCTGCTATTTGTCAAAACGATTTTCAGAATCACATTTTCTGGTTGCCATTAGAGCACAGCACGGAGCCCTAGATATAAAGGATGATGTTGGTAAATATTTTCATTAGACAAAGTCACTTTGTGAGAATTCAGGTTTCTAATACAATCAATTTGAGAAAATCAATGACTCCGTGAATTTAAAAGGGGCACCATTATTCTAAGATAACAGCTTTCAAAGCTTAGTATGTCCTTCAAAGGATTATTGTTAAAATGCTATGTCTTTTACTTCCAGGGCATTTTTTTTTTTTCCTTTTTGGGTCATGATTAATTATATTGCTTGTGCTAGCCAGAATTATATCATCCTGGGACATTCCACAGTTTTCTTATACCTAGAATAGCTGATAATTTGCATTGTTATGAGAATATCCACACACAGCAGTGGCTTATTCAAATAAATTATCTTCCTATTATTTTTTTCTTTCTCTTGGTAGGAAAAAAAAGGAATGTTTTGTTCCTCCAATTATAACTTTTAAATATTAGAAAATGAGTAGTTGAATCTGATACATATTTCTTCTTTCAAATTGGAATGTCTTACTATTAAAGTAATTTTCAATTATAAATAGCAAACTTTTATTCTTTCTTTCCTTTTTTCTTTCTCTAGTTTTACCCTTTCTTCTGTTTCCTTCCTTCCTTCCTTCTTCCTTCCTTCCTTCCTTCCTTCCTTCCTTCCTTCCTTCCTTCCTTCCTT
>NW_026585895.1:6857646-6893490 GCF_907164565.1 Psammomys obesus | reverse complement strand
CTTCCTTCCTTCCTTCCTTCCTTCCTTCCTTCCTTCCTTCCTTCCTTTTTCTCTCTCTTTCTTTTCTCTTTCTCTCTCTTTCTTTCTTTCTTTCTTTCTTTCTTTCTTTCTTTCTTTCTTTCTTTCTTTCTCGAGACAGGATCTTTCTGTGCCACTTAGGTTGTCTGTCCTGAAATTCACTCTGTCGACTTGACTGGCATCAAACTCAGAGATCTGCCTGCCTCTGCCTCCTGAGTGCTGAGATAAAGGGTGACCTGCCACTTACAGACCCAAAGAAGATAACTAACATAGAGGATCCAAGGAAGTATGCATAAATCTCACTCGGAAGGGGAGATGGAATAAAGAGGCGGGGGGGGGGGACAGGGAGGGAGGATAGGGCTACAACAAGAATGAAAAGTGAATAATAACAAAAAAAAAAAAGGTGCATGCCACTACTTTTGGCGAAGTTTTATTCTTTCTAAGCAATACTCAGAATAATAATGTATGGTACGCCAAAGTTATCAATGATGTGAACAAAATATGACTGAATGAAATTTAGATTTAACAGGATTTAGTCATTTTATGCCTCTCAGAAGATGAGACAACCAAGTCTGCTTTTATGGTTAATTATAGGCAACATTTTTGTGCCATTTCCACACACCGAGAGACCCAGCTATCTTGAGTACAAGGATGTAACAGTGTCTAAAGGATGATATCCCAGTTTGCTGAGATTTTTGCTCATTTCACCTTCTACCTACCTTGTCTTTTGCAAGGCTCTCACATGCACTGTTTAACTTGACTTTTATTTTCACTTTTGTTTTACATGCAAACATGGACAGTTTATTTTGTACAATTTCTGAAGACACATTTCTCCCTTTTCCCCAAAGCACAAAGCAGTAAACTGAGTATGCAACCGAATGAAGAAATACTTCCTGTTTTGATTTTAGATACAGGGTTTCCGAGGGCTGGGATTACAGGAGTGTGCCACTGTGCCCAGCTGAAGAGACACTTTTGAAGTAAGATTTTGCAGCTGCCTGTTGAGCTTATCAAAGCAATTTTGTAGATAACCTTGGGCAAGCCACTGTAGGGTTAGAACAGTAATTGAAACATGACATTTTAAATTATTTTTATATTTGAAATTAGAATATAATTATATCATCTCCCCTTTCTCTTCCCACTCTGTATATTCCCCGTCTTGCTTTTTCTCACACTCATGTCTCTGACCTCTTTTTCTTTAATTGCTGTTACACACACACACACAAGTAAACTCATACACATGCACACACACCACGCAGACATGCAAACACATGCATGCACACATATGCACAATGCCACCCCACTGTCCATATACACAAGCACACACACAGAGACACACACAGACACAGACACACTGTCCTAAATATATAACAACAATCTGTTCGGTCGAGATAATTTTACTTGTATTTCTATGATTTCAGGGCCGAGCACTTGATTTTGGATAACCAGCTTGGGGCAGGCACGGGTGATGGGGTTTGCCTCTGGGAAGCTTATTTTATTCTATTCTCAGCAGTCCTTAGTTGCCTGTAATTCTTTGTCTAGGCACGTGGCCCAGGGAGATATTCCCTTTCTGTGTATTGTCCATGCTCAGGTCTTGTTTATGTAATCATGCTGTTGAGACTTCGTGCTTGTAGAATACTGTTACATGTAGGAGACACCATTTCCCAGCAAGTGTCCTGTTCCTCCGGCTCCTGTAATCTTTCCACTCCTTCCATGATGCTCCCTGAGCCTGAGGTGCAGGGGCTGTGCTGTAGGTGGACCAACTGGGAATGGATACCACATGAACACATGTTTTCTGCGTTTTGATGGGTTGCACTTTTTTGTAATGGTCTCTGTCTGCTGCAAAGAGACATTTCTTTGTCGAGGGGTTGAGAGCTGCTCTTATTTGTGTGCATAAGGATGAATATTTAGAATGCGATTAAGAGTTATGCTTGTTTAGTAAGTGATGGTGGTAGGTGATTTTCTAAGATCTATGATCTCACTTAAGCATGGGTAGTCAGCTGCCTTGGTTTCCAGTAGCGGGCATGATTTCCTTCTTGTTGAGCATGCCTTAAATCTAGTTAGAAAGCTGCTGCTTACCACCATATGAATGCCGTGGTTGCGCCCCTTAGAGTCATTGAGCCATGCTGCTCACTGTTGAGTTCATAGGTACCAGAGGTCTTACTGGCTGCTTCCCTCCCTTGGATGCTCGCATGGTATGTTTACAGTACTTACCAGTCTGTGTCACTAGAGGTGAAATATGTCTACTAGAACAAACTTCCTGAAACTTAAATCTGATGAATATTGAATTAAGACATTTATTTGTTGGTAAATCTCCTTGTAATATACTTAGACAACTATCATTGTTCTGTAAACCTTAAAACTGCTTACAAAGTAAAACCTATTTCTGCCTCCTCCTGTTCCTACCAGTCCACTGTTGTGCATGTAAACATGGTTTTGTTTTGTTCCCAGGTGTAGGATATGGGACTGATTCAGATTGTCCAGGGCAGCAACATATTTTCTTCACATGGGCTCTGAGAGGGGCTCTTTCCCAGCTGCAGAGAGTTTAAATCTGAGGACTCTGGAGAAGGAATAAATGCCAGAGCCCAGAGAGAGAAAGGGGCTCCAAAAGAGAAGGCTGCTGCTGCTTCCGTCTGCTGTTCCCGATTGCTGTTGACGCAATGTGAGCAGATCTCCTGAAACAAAGACTGGACTCCCCCAAGGGACCCCAGGACCCCAAGCCGTGGGAAGTAGCTAAGAGAGCTCCACCCCTCCCCCGCCAACCTCCCTGCCACCAACCTCCTTTCTCTCCTCCAAGCCACAGAGCTTTCTTTCTCTGGGCTGTCATAGTCATACCTTCAAAATATTCAGAATTCAAATAATTCCAACTGGCAAAGGCCACGCTCTGAACGAGACAATTAACAAGTGTGGACAAACTAACATCCCCCACTTGGGATTATAACAAAATCATGTTTTCATATCACAAACGAAAACGCCCACAACACTTCTCTCTTCTCCTTTCTCAATACAGAGCTTGTTGGATCCCTGTAAACATCTTAATTACTAGGGAAGACGTCATTCTAGTGGGATTTCTTCAGTGATCTCTTACTATTTCAGCCAAATTAATAAATTAACCTCCAAGTTTTAAATCATATGGCCAGCACCTTCTGTTTACCTCATATTTGCAAAGGCTGTGGTGATTTTCATTGATCGTTTGCTTCATTCATTAAACAAAACTGAGTACACTCCATACTAGCCAGTTCTCTAGAGGAACAGACTAATAGAATGAATAAATAGAGGGGTTTTACTTGAGTGGCTTACAGCCTGTGGTCTAGCTAGCCCAACAATGGCTGTCTACTGTCCAAGAGTCTAGTAGTTGTTTGGTTCACTGAGATGGGAATCTCAACTGGTTTTCAGTATATGTCAGAATCTAAATAAGTAGTTTCTAATACCAGTGAAAGAATGAACTTACCAGCGACAGGGTAAGGAGGCAAAGGGCAAACACTTCTGTTCTCCCATGGCCTTTATATAGGCTGCCACCAGAAGGCGTGGCCCAGATTTAAGGTGGATCTTCTCACCTCAAAAAGATCTGGATTTGGGGTGGGTCTTCCCTTCTCAAACGACTCAATCAAAATCCATCCCACACAGGTATACCCAGCTACTTGGGTTTTAGCTAATTTGAGATGTAGTCAAGCTGACCACCAGGAATAGCCATCACACACCCTGAATCTCTGTTTCTTCTTAATATACTGAGGGTACATCTGCTTGGTCAGGGTTGCTATTGCTGTGATGAAACACCATGACCAGTGCAACTTGGGGAGAAGAAGTTAATTTGGCTTTTACTTTCAGATCATAGTAAATCATCAGAGAAGTCAGGACAGGAACTCAAGCAGGGCCAGGTCCTGGAGGCAAGAGCTGGTGCTGAGGCCCTGGAAGGGTGCTGCTTACTGGCTTGCTCCTCATATGCTTAACCTGCTTTCTTACAGGACCACCAGTCCAGAGATGGCACCACCCATAATTGGCTTGGCCCTCCCTCATCAATTACTAATTCAGGAAAGCTCTGCTGGGAAGGATAAAACCCTCTTTCCTAGGATGTCTTATGTGTATGTGTAGAACCTTAGGACATGAAAATTAAACTGACGAAAGACAGATTACCAAAAGAAAAAAGTAATTTATGCATGGGATGAGCACATGTGTGGTGATAGGTGAAGTCAGTGCTGAATAACTCAAAGGGGGTGAGAAGTTGGGGGTTACCTGCCATTTTAAGAAAGGGCAGTAAATTGTAGAGGAGTGGCCCCAAAACAAAGAAGCTGGAAAAGTTTGAGCTTCTGAGGCTAGTCAATTGTAGGAGGTAAATACAGGATAGAAGAGGAATTAAAATTAAGGGAGTTTAGTAAGGCTGGTTGTTTTGTAGGGTCAAGTTGCTAGTTCTAAGAGTCCTGTTCTGGTAAGAACGAGATCAAGGGGGACACTGTTACCAAGGGAAGTTTATGCCTGGCTTTTAGGCAGAAACAGAAAGGGTGGGTAGTATTTTCTGCATTTGCCACTTAATCGCCTTCAGTTCAGAATAATTATTACGCCAGAGTGCCATGTCTGGGGTTTGTAGAATCTAATTCGCTTCAGTTTCTATTGTAAACAAGGAATGTGGAATAGACTTTGTTTGGAACATAAAATTGGCCCAAGGCTTGACAAAGAAAGGGAGAAGAAAGTCTGGGTCAAGGAAGCAGAAATCATAATGCAGAGATGCATTTCCATCTCTCAGGAGGCAGGGTTAGGGAGGCAAGGGAGGCTGGGCTTTACAAAAACTTCGCCTTCGGGGCTTTCAAGTATTGTAGGATTTCAGTCAAAGAATGTTAGGAGTGACCTTTAAAAACATCATGGCTGATAATACATTCTTTATATTGTTACCGAACAACACTACATGCTGGTGAATTTTGTATAGGTGAAGAAGTCATAAGTTAGGTCAATTGTTTAGAAGTGAAGTACATACAAGGACTTTCACGGTGAAATGTTCTTCTCCTTGAGATACAAAGTATTGATGCTATCTCAGAAACATGTAATCTTCTTAGAGGAAGTGGCTGTGAACCCTGCTTCGGCTGGAGCTTTGTACTTTGCACAGCTGTGTGCTCTGCGGCTGGAGCTGTGTGCTCGCCTTTGGGCAGGGCACCCTGATTTCAAGGGGCAGGTGTTCTGTACGCACATGCTCTATAAGGCAACGTGAGTTTCCAACGTCCCAGTTCCTACCTGAACAACTCAGCAACTTTTCTTGTCTCTGTGGTAGCCTGGACACCAGAGTCTGAAAGCACGAAAATAGTTAATGAATGTTTTATTTCTCAGTGGACTCACAGTCTGATGGAAGTGTAAGAGAATCCTACATTACTTTTACTAGATGATAGGAAACAAAAACATAGCTGCTCCCTCAAATTTTCTTCTACTGGATCATAGTTATTGGTGTGTGGGCGTGTGTATGTGTGTGTGTGTGTGTGTGTGTGTGTGTGTGTGTACTACATAGACATGTGCAGGTCAGATGATAACTTTTGGGTATCAGTCCTTATTTTCTACCTTTTGGAGACAGGGTCTCTTCATTGCTGCATAACCCAGTCTAGTTGGCCTGGGAGGTTCAGGATATTTTGTCTCCACCTCCAAATCACAGTACTGGCGTGTGGTACTGCATACGGCTTTGTTCTTATGTGGGTCCTGATGATCCAAACTCAGGTTGTTGAGTTCTGAATGGTTAAGTGCTCCTATCCACCAAGTCATCTCCCCAGCCGATTTCGATTCACTTTTCTTATCTCTTTTCTTGTCTCATTGTTCTTTTAGAAAGCACTCCATATAATATTATATACTCTTGCGATTTTCCTGAGAACACCAAGTAGTACGTTTTCTTAAAATATGTTTGCACACATTACTTAGGTTATTTATTCAGTTTCGAGTCAGCTTTCATGCATCCCAGGCTGATCTTAAACACGACAAGCTGACCTTGAATTCTTGGTCCTCATGAATGCTGGGATTATAGGAGTGCGACACCTGGCACTGCTGTACTTAAGACTATTTTATGGTTAAATATGTAAATGGTAAGGGTAACTGATTTGATATTTAGTAGAGCTTCTCATCTGATGTTTGATGTTATACACACACACACACACACACACACACACACACACACACCCCCCATAACCCCCTCACTCATAATCCTTATGCTGAGGATTTTACAAAATATGGAAACACTTTACTTTGAAAATGGCTTATTCTGCTATGAGATTTATCTCATAGCTAGATTACTCTTTTTAGTTCCAGCTATGGTAATGTAATATTTTTGTTTCTCTGTCACTGTTTAGTGGTTTGTTGTATGTCAGATTGGAATCATTAATCTGAGATCTACAAAGCACACTGACCTCACCAGGAACTATCTGATACACTAATCACATGGCAAGCAATAATTAATACCCTTGCCTCGCATCTCAGCAGATGCCAAGAGGTAATTGTGCCCAGAGACAGCGCCATTTGGTGGGTGGTGCAAAGGTGGTGTTTATTTTAAGATGAATTGACACGCGGCTAGGAAGCTTGTGTTGCAGACAAGCAGGGAAATCAAGCACCCCCTCCTTTATCTGACGAGTGCTGTGTGAATTTCCTCATGTCCTCAATCAGGCAGGTAACTGTGGCTTAATTCCCCAAATGCACCTCCCACACAGCTTTCCCACTGTGGACTTACTGTCCCTCTTCCCTACTACATTCAGCACCTCAATACTGAATGTATAAGTACTTGTGTGTTCAGCGGTTGACTACCAAAGCTCCTGTCCCTAGTTGCTGTACCATCAGGAGCTCATTAAATGAAGGATGGAAGAGGCCAGATGTGAACACACTGTACTTACAAACTATAATCAAGGCAAAAGCTTCTCAAGGGCTTCCCAGGTGCAGGCTCATTGGTGTCACACGCACACAGGCATGTCCTCCTTGTCCTGCAGTGTGCTGCAGAGAGGAGCTGCTCAATAAGCGCTCCCAGAACGCACCTGCCTTCAAGGCTTCAGGTGTGATACATCTCCCCTTGGAATGTGTCGGTGATGTGCGTGTTGGTAAGTACGGTGACTGGCAAATGAAGTTTGATGACAGGTGATAATGTCAGATTAGACAATGTAGGGGATAAGAAACTTCTTTTCAATTTTTAAAAATTTGTAATTAAAATATAATTATATCTTCCTCTACTGTGTTACCCTAGCCTATTAGTGGACTTGGCAAGAGTGATAGGGGAGGAAGAGGGAGGAAGGATGGGACCAGGAGGAAATGAGGGAGGAGGCTACAACTGGGACACAAAGTGACTAAATTGTAAATAATAATAATAATTAAAAGAAAAAATATTTAAAAATAATTATTTCGCTTCTCCTCCCTTTTCTCCTTTCATCTCCACCCATCTGCTATCCCTCCAATTACTTCCATTTTTTCTCACTTTTCAAATTTATGACCCCTTTTCTTTGATTACTATTGTCTCATACTCACATCCACATCCACATTCACACTTACACACACACACACACACACACACACACACACACACACACACACACACTCACGTGTAAATGCCAGAATATAAAGATGTGGCCTGCTGAGTTTAATGTAGCTTGTGTGTATATGATTTCAAGGCTGGCCACTTTATGTTGTATAACCACCGAGGGAGCTCATTCTTGGGAAAGGATAACTTTCCCTCTCTCGGCATCACTGGCTGCTCTAGTTCTTTGTTTAGGGCAAAGGTCGCTCCCTTTTGCCTTAGCATGTCTATGGATATTGCCATTGTTAGGGTCTTATTTAGATAGCCAATCATTCCTGACTTGTTAAGATTGTTGAGGCTTCCTGTGAGAAGCTTTCTTGTCATTTCTAGGAGACACAACCTCAAAACGGACTTGTAGGTCTTCTGGCTTTTACAGTCTTTCTGCCCTCTTTGGTGATGTTCCCTGAGCCTAGGTGCAGGGTTGTGTTGTGGAAATGTCTGTTGGGGCTGGGATCCCCATGATCCATTGGACTCTTTATTTTCACCTACTCTGGTTTTCTACACTGGTCTCACTTTGTTACGAAGAGACGCTTCTTTGATGTGGGGAGAGCTACGTTTCCCTAGGTGTAGACGGGTAAGGTTTAGAATATCATTTGTGGAAGATGCTGTCTTTTCTCCACGTTATGTTTTTGGCCTTTTGGTCAAATATCAGATGGTTGTAGTTACATGTACTCATGTTTGGGTCCTCTATTTCATTCTATTGGTCTACATGCCTGCTTTTGTGTCAATACCATACTATATTTATTATTATAGCTGTATGACATATCTTGACATTTAGAATGGTAATTTCTTTAGTATTCTACTTTTTGATTAAGATTGTTTGGCTATCCAAGGCCTTTTCTAGATGCATATGCATTTTAGGATTTTTTTTCTTAAAGAAACTTTTTTGAAATGTAGCAGATAGGGTTTATTACAATGCAAAGTGGAACATTCTTGAAGGGTGAGCATGGGAAAGGCCAGAGATACCATTTTACCAATGTGCATTTTAGGTAGTCTTTATTCCATTGCTGGACTTCTTTTGTACTTTTAAAATATATTTATTTCAGAATTTCATATATATGTACAATGCATTTTGATGCTATCCTCTTATTACTTACCAATACCTCCTCTTCTTTGACCCTTCCCCCAACATTCCTCTCCTAACTTCATGCCCTTTTCTTTTCTTACTTTTAATAACTTACTGACTTCAACTAGGATATATTTATTCTATGTGTGTGTGATCACCCACTAGAATATGGTTGATCTACTATGTGCTGTATGCTTGAGGAAAATAGTTTCTCTTTTTTTTTTCTCAGCAACTATCAGTTGCTAATAACTTCTCAACTCGGGTTGGACATTTATGAGACTCTCCCCATTCATGCTGGGGTTTAAGGAAACATCTTTCTGGTTTTCTCTGGCTGGCTTATCCTTGTCTGGGTCTTGTGCGGGCAACTGCAGCTGTTGTGAGTTTGTGGCGACAATACCTTTGCCATTTAGAGAAGACACTATTTTTCAGTAGTCCTCCTTGACCACTGGCTTTTATAATCTTCTTCCCTTTTGTTTACAACGTTCCCTGAGCCTTCGGGGTGTGTGTGTGTGTGTGTGTGTGTGTGTGTGTGTGTGTGTATGTGTGTGACATAACTGTCATTTATACTTTAGTTGCTAATGACACCAAAGAGGAGTAAAATATATCTTTCTGATTCTAGCTTGTTTATGGAAGAAAGAACTTACTAAATATTTCCTGTACTTCAGACCTTGAGTGTCTTCCAAGGCGTACCTATGAAAACTTGGTCTCTAGCCTTTGGCAGTATTGGGAGGTGAAAGAGCTGTTAGAAGACATGGCTTATTGGAAGAAAGTTAGATCAGTGGAGGATGTTCTTGGAAGAGACGTTGAAATGCCCATTTTTTTCCTCCAGGACCAAGCAACTTCTGCCACATGCTTTCCATAAAAATGTCTATCCAAGCAAAGTAAGAGAGCCAAACAACCAGGGAAGGAAATCTGTGAAACTGTGAGCACAAACATCTTTTTTTTAAACATCTTTGTTTTTTATAAGTTGGTTATTATAGCAATTTTGACATGCTGATAGACTGTTGCCTTACAATAATCTACTGTACTTTTTTCCTTTCTGTTATCAAAACGTACTACCCACGAAGAAATGAAAATTCTTATATTTATGGTTGTGAGCCTAGGCTTTAACAGATGAGCCATCTCTCCAGGATAAATATACTAAAATCTATAGTCCTAAGAAGAAGCTAAACAACAAGGAGGATCCTAGGGGAGATGCTTAATTCTCATTCAGAAGGGCAAACAAGATAGACATCGGAAGTAGGAGAAGACAAGAAAAAGGACAGGAGCCTTCCACAGAGGACCTCTGAAAGGCTCTACCCACTTGGGTATCAAAGCAGATGCTGAGACTCACAGCCAAACTTTGGACAGAGTTCAGGGAATCTTACAGAAGGGGGATATAGAAAGACCTGGAGGGACAGGAGCTCCACAAGGAGACCAACAGAGCCAAAAAACCTGGGCCCAGGGATCTTTTCTGAGACTGATACTCAAACCAAGGACCATGCATGGAGAAGACCTAGACCCCCTGCTCAGATGTAGCCCATAGGCAGCTCAGTTTTCAAGTTGTTCTCTAATAAGGGGATCAAAGGCTGTCTCTGACATGAACTCAGTAGCTGGCTCTTTGATTACCTCCTCCTGGGGGAGCAGCCTTGCCAGGCCACAGAGGAAGATGATGCAGCCAGTCCTGATGAGACCTGATAGGCTAGGGTCAGATAGTAGGGGAGGAGGACTTCCCCTATCAGGGAACTAGGGAAATGGCATAGTGGGAGAAGAGGGAGGGAGGGTGGGACTGGGAGGAGATGAGGGAGGGGGCTACAGCTGGGATACAAAGTGAATAAATTGTAATAATAAATAAATAAATAAATAAATAAATAAATAAATAAATAAATAAAATTTTAAAAAAGAAAATTTCCCTGTGATTTTACTAAGTTTGATTTCTAATAAGAAAAGTACTTAGCTATACCAGCATATCTGGGGGGGGGTAGGTGATGATTAATGAGGAAACCTCCTTTGATTTATTCTACCAATTAATGCACTCTAAAAATTCTAAGCAAAAATGACGATTTACTAAGCTGCAAAGAGAACAAGGCAGATTGAAGCATGTGGGACTTGCCTTTCTGACCTTGGGTCTTGTGCCTTTCTGACCCACTGCTTTCCTCATCTGATCAATCTATCAATTATTCATTTGTTTGGTTTCAGCTTCCCACTGAATAGGATCACCTCCTTCTGCCGTCTGTTTGGTGTCTCCACAGAGCGCAGGTCTCTCCTTCCTTTGCACATATGTGCAAATAAGCCTGCAGCTTGGCAATCCTCTTTAGGAAGTACACACCTCCCCCACTGCTATTCTTTGCAATTGAATTTGGTTTAATTTTAGGATAAAAACATATCTGCACTAATCAAATTTAATAATTTAATTTGAACTCTGAAACATGTATGCTCAAACCAGGTTATTAAAGTAAATTACATCATCAATTTTTTTGTTTATTTGCTTTTGCTGCTGGGGATTGAACCCCTAGGTATCCTGCATGCTCAACAGACTGTCTAGCTCTGAGATGCACCCTTGGCCCCATTTCATCAATTTAAAAATAATCTTTCACCGCCATCCCTTTAACGCTTTCACCATTTCTAAGCATTGAGCTAAGGCTACTCCCTTTGGCTTATAATGCAGAACTCCTGTAATTTGGGCTATTCATTCATTAGGATTAAAGACAATTTTCTAATTATGAAATAAACAGTGCTTTGAGACACAGTAAACACAAAGAAATATATTTATATCCATAGCTGTCTAAACATTTTTATGACAGAAAGCATATCTCTGTGTTTTATGTAAGGAAGCACTCTAACAGGCCTGTTATTACACAGATGCAATTTGCTAATTTTCACTCTGAGAAGACGCCTTTCATCATGCCCAACATATATTTACCTTGGGTTCATTAGGAAGAAAATCAGAAGTGATCAAAGTGACGGTCTGTGTTCAAGTGCTCTAATGAGTGGCCTTGGCAAACAGTTTCTCAAGCCACGACCCACTTCCTGCTACTTATTTTCCTGGACTGAAGCCTATCAGTTTGATGGAAACTGGCAGGGCTGCCTGAAACGAGGCTGTTGGAGGCGCTTTCAGGAATGAAACCTAAAATTCAGTGGGGAAACTGGAGAGGATTATATCCAGTAAAGCTGGTAAACGGCAGCATTTGAACCGGATTAATGCATGGTAGAACGAGAAGCCGTCAGCCTGACAAATTACCACGTGGAAGGAGGTGGGAGAGCAGAGCCGTTGGAATTTTACAATAGGCAGGTTAGCTGAAGGAGAAAAAGTGACACATATGTGTGTGATTTTCTTAGATTTCTTACACGAAGGGCATAAAACAAGAGTCGATAGAGCGCTCAGCCTCAAACAGGACATCTATTTAATAGTGGAAGAGAGGTGCAGAGACTGTAAGAACCAGGGGTGGTGGGTGCTTCCGCTCCGCACAGGGCAGCTGCACGTGTAAACAATGGTGATTGTGACAGTATGCACAAGACCTGTGCCGGCTGGAGTCAGAGAAAAGTCCCAACATGGAAAAGGGAGGTAGCTGCAGGTATGGTTCCCAGCTAAGGAGCTATGGGAAAGGGAAGTCTCCAGGAAGAGGGGAAGTCACTTCTTTTTATGAACGTGGTGCCTATGTCCAGGGGTGGTAGAGCTGGGTCTTGAGGAAGCACTATTCCCAATTGTCCGAGAAAGCACCAGATTGTCCAAAAGCTGCTCCACCATACAACAAGGACATTTGCTCAACCATGTTCATAGCAGCTTTATTCATAATAGCCAGAATCTGGAAACAACCTAGATGTCCCTCAGTTGAGGAATGGATACAGAAATTGTACATTTACACAATGGAATACTTTACTCAGCTATTAAAAACAAGGAAATCATGAAATTTGTAGGCAAATGGATGGAACTAGAAAAGATCGTCCTGACTGAGGTAACCCAGAACCAGAAAGACACACATAGTATATACTCACTTTTAGCTATGTAATACAGGGTAAGCATACTAAAATCTATAGTCCTAAAGAAACTAAACAACAAGGAGGGCCCTAGGGAGGATGCTTAATTCTCATTCAGAAGGGCAAACAGAATAGACACTGGAATCAGTTGAAGAGAAGGAACAGGGTCGGAGGCTGCTGTAAATATCTTCTGAAAGGCTCCACCCAACAGGGGATCAAAACAGATTCTAACAGCCAAACTTTGGACAGAGTGTAGGGAGTCATAAGAAAGAGCAGGGTAATAGAAGGACCCAGAGGGGACAGGAGCTCCACGAGGAGACCAACAGAGCCAACAAATCTGGGCCCAGGGGCACCTGAAGAGACTGCTACATCAACTAAGGACCATGCATGGAGAGGACCTAGATCTGCTGCTCAGGTGTAGCCAGCCTAAAGGCAGCTCAGTCTTTATGTGGGTTTCCTAGTAAGGGGAGAAGGGGCTGTCTTTGACATGGATTCTGTTGCCTGCTCTTTGATCGCTTCCCCCTGGGGCGAGGCATTGCCAGCCCATAGAGGAAGAGGATGCAGGCAGTCCTGATGAGACTTGATAGGCTGGGGTCAGATGGTAGGGGAGGAAGGTTACCCTTTCTGAGAAATAGGGGAGGGGAATATCAGGGAAGAGGGAGGGAGAAGACAGGGGAGGGGGCTACAATTGGGATGTAATGTTAATAAATTGTAAAAAGTAAAGTTAAATTATTAAAAAAAAAAACACGGTGCCTGAGCTGGATTCAATGGTGTACCTTTCATCTCAGCACTGGGGGAGGCAGAGGCAGGTGGATCTCTGAGCTTGAGACAATCCTGGTCTACAGAGAAAGCTCCAGGACCACCAGAGCCACACAAAGAAACCCTGTCTCAATGGTCTCCTCCCCCCCCCCCAAAAAAGAGCATAGTGCCTGATAGATTGATTAGACTCCTGTGGGTAGCCATACACCCAAGAGTTTATGGATTCACAAATTGGACGTGAGTTATGAAAAACAAGAGTATACAATGTTGGGAGGGTAAGAAAGGAAAATTTTATCAAAATACAATGTAAAAAATTCTCAGAGAATTAAAAATGCATGTTTTTATTGCTGTTCTACTTCAACACTGAGGCACAAGAAAGCTCTTTTGCATTAATGTGGAAATGACAGCCCTCAGGTGGAAAGAGAAGGTGATCTTTGCTTAGCTACAGATAGCTGTGACTCATATAAAAGAAACCATTTCTGAAACAAATTGTTTAAAACAGAAGGGAAAATAACTTATTTTGATCCTTATTTTAACCCATACTGCCAGGGTTTGGCTTCAGATGTATGGCATAATGAAGCGGCATGTTGATTAGAGATACAAATAACTTCATTCCATAATAATTTAAAAGAAATTTCTGCATTTAAGACCTTTTGATTTTATATTTTGGTTGTTAGAATGCAACCTCGAAGGGAAGGGCTGTATTTGTGGTCTTGTCTGTCAATTAGAGTGACCACATGGAGTGGGTGGTGAAAGGGTTAAAGAAGAGGGAATATTAGAAACAGCTTTTCTGGGACCACAGCAGCAAATTGCAGGCAGCTGTTGCTCTGCAAGGTAAGCAAGGCCACACACCCTGGTCCTGTAGAGCTTAGAGAAGGCAGAGAGAGAGAGAGAGAGAGAGAGAGAGAGAGAGAGAATGTATGTGTATGTTTGTGTGTAAGAGAGAATGTGTATACGTGGGAGAGAATGTGTGTGAGTTCCTGTGTGTGAGAAAAAGATAGTATGTGTTTGTGAGAGAGGGAGTAAGTTTGTGTATGAGAAAGAGAATGTGTGTGTGTATGTGTGAGAGAGTATATTTGTGTGTGTATAAGAAAGGATGTATGAATGTGAGTGAGAGAAAGTATGTGTGTGTGTGTTTAAGAGACTGTATGTGTGACTGTGTGAGATTGAATATGTATGTGAGTTTGTGTGTGTGAGAAAGAATTTGTAGTGTGTGTGTGTATAGAAAGAGAGAATTTGGAGAGGGCTGGAAACTCGGAGGAAAGGGAATATCCCCACAGGTATTTCCTCTGATATTCTTGTGTTCACACTCTTGAGACACTGTAAACAGCAATCCCCAAGTGCAGAAAAAAAAAAGAGTTTTCCTCTTGCAGTTGAGAGCTGCGCAGTGTGGTGGAGCAGGCCCTGATCCCAGCTGTGGTAAGGCTGGTAAGAGGGTGCTGACTTCCCAGCCTGGGCTACCTGAGGGCCTGCCTCGCCCTCCCTTCCCCTGCTCCCTGAAAGAACACTGCTCAGAAGATGAACTCAGCCTTTAAGTGCAGAAACCATCAGTCTGAAATTAGTTTTATGGTTAAACCAAAGTGAAAAATCAGTGCAAAATAAAATGCATTTCTCTTGAGAGCCATAGTTTTAGCTAAATATAGGAACCGCTATCCCCAGAAAGATTCAGATAGGAGCTGGGGATAAGACAGATCAAGGCCTGACCATCAGATTTTTTTTTTTGAGTGTGTTAATAGATAGATTTTTCTTCAAGTGTGCCTTGGGCTAGGTCACCAGAATCAGAAAAAAAATAACTCTTATTTTAAACACTCCACCCTTTCCAATTCCTTGGGGCGTATTTTTTTTAAATTTCTATTTTACTGCTTGATGTAAGTAGTGATTGGCTAATAATTCATAGTAAACAAAACACAGTGGTGCATTGATTACATGACTTATTCCCTCTCTAACATAATGGCATAAACCAATCTAAATTTGGTTTTCTGACAAAAGGATGAGCACAGAAGTTGGACAACATAGCTGAGTCCTGAAGTGAGGCAGACTGGAAGAACAGAAGTGAACAAGCAAAGATGTCAAAGAAGAACTCATTTGTTGAAGGCACATAAAAATGATGACAGCAATGGCAAGGTTTTTTCTTTCATGCTTTCTTTTTGGAGTGAATAAAAGACCTTTCCTACATTTTCTTTAGGTATAGTTTGTTATAAATGCCAAAATGCCACAACTGTTAGCAAATATGAGAAAGGCTAGAAAGGAATCAACTTTGGCTAAAAACCTGTTTTTGTAGGATGGATTTCAAAATTCACCGTGTGTTTCTGAAAATATGACAATTGTTTATCAGAACTTGATAGATTTGAGGACTGTGCGATGGTCTCTCTTCATATATTTTCTGAAAGCAATCCTTCTTCTACATTTGAAAATGAACACAAATAATGTCTACAGATTGACATATTTTTCCCAGAGCAATCAACAGTGGATTTACTGATCTCTAGTGATGATGATTTTTCTTTTCTTCTTTTTCTTTTTATTTATTTATTTTGCCTTAATACCAGAACATAATGAAACTGGAAAGCTGATTTTTTTTCTATCGGTGCAAGTCCCGTTTGTAGACTGTGTCTAGTTGAAAACCCCAAAAGATGTCCTGTTTATAGAAGGCTTCCTTCCATTAGAACTACCTGACCCTCATTTGGTCTTCCTGTGGTCTCACTTAGCCTTTATGTATCACAGGATTGCGTGCTTCAGAATGACCAAGAATCCACAAACCACAAATCTTTGTTTCTGTAGCAGAAAGCCCAATTAACTTGTCACCGTTTCACACAGAAGCCTCACAAGGACAATGGTGATTTTCCACAAGATGGCAGTGGTCTTTGTGCAAGAACAGAGGGATAAATAGCATTCTGTGGGTCCCCTACCAAACGTGACAAAATGTTGTGCTTGTGAATTTAATACTTGTGAAATCTGTGTCATGGTTGTTTTCTCTGCTGCAGGCCTGCTTCTCAAGAACAGTTAGCCTATTTTCATCATTGAGAGAAAAAAAGTAGCATATATAGCATTGTGTCTTATATAATATCTTTTTCTAAAGAGCCCCAAGTATTTTGCAGCTGTTATTTAATTAACCTCACACTGTGCTTCTGAGGGAGGAGCAGGGGATTAACGTATATCCTATTTATCACAGCAAATTTAAATAATTTGTTGATATCATTCTGAAGGGGAAATAGTGGCACAGGAAATGAGACGTTTGTTGAGGTTTAGGCCAAGGCCCCTAATCATTATGCTGAGCTGATTTTCTGTGGAGAGCAATATTTATAAATTCAGAGACAAGATCCTATTTATATTTTGTATTTACAACACAGTGCTTTCCACATTTTAATTTGAGTGCTTAAGTACTTTAGTCCTCCAGGTTATGATTTAAGGATACTGGGGAGTTTTATTTTACTTTATTTTAGTTGGTTTTGAATGCAGACCCCCAGGCTCCCATCTCTAGCTAGTCTGCTCTCCCTGGTTTGGGAAGGGCTGAAAAGTTGAGTATTTTAGATATTTTAAACACTGAAACGACTCTGAGACAGGTGGTCCTTCCCACACTTTAGATACTGCTTTACCACCCTCAGGCAATATAGTGCTAACAGACCCAATTTGGGGGAATCAAAGTCATTTAATTTCTTTGGAGAAAGATATTCAATATTACATTAAAAGCTGGAAATATCACACTTTTCTTCAATGTTTGAAGGGTAAATCCTTAGGTGTAAATTATTATGCTTTATTCATAAGTTTTATTTAAAAATCAGTTAACAAATTTCAGGCATAATTATTTTTAAATCACACTTTCAGAAGCGTCACTAATGATTTATTTATTTATTTACTTTAGTTATATGCCATGTGGCTTGAAGTAATTGGATTCTTAGCTCTCTAGTCTTGCTTTTAAGACTGTTAGGGACCAGAAGAATATTCAGGGGTCAGCTAACAGTTATTTTGTCTCTAGAAGCATATATTTCTTTATGGTTTTCTGAAATAAAAATCATTACAGATCTTTATATTTGTTATTGTTTTTCATTTCACTTGAACCTGTGCCACAGCTTTAAGGCATTTCCCAAGTTTCATACATCAATAACTTATCCCCCAAGTTCCTGTATTGATCGTGCATAGACCTGGAGACCTTGGGATTCAATAGATTCAGTCATTGACTGTCAGGGTTAGGTAAGGTCTGACTCCATGCTGGGACTGGTGGACCTTTCAAATAAGGAAGAGACTTGGCCCAGTGGAGCATAAAGCTGCCCAGAGGAAGGATTCCTGGCTGGGACTAACCCCTGCTCCTCTCAGTCCTCTTGCCAACTGTGGAAGGTGATCCAGGAAGCTCTCCATGCCAAATAATATAACACGACCACCTACATGAAGGCAGTGCCCGAGTATGGCATGCTCCAGCCAAGACTAACCTGCTCTGTGTGGCCTACAAGAGCAGTCACTTCACCCAGAGAAAATTGTGGCCTTTGACAAGAAGCTAAAGCTGATTAAGGCTAGAAGGAGGAAGTCAAGTGAGAGCTCAGATCCATCCATACAATTGCACATTGTCTTAGGGTTTCTGGGCGAGTATTTTTTGGTCAATGCGCCAATACAGCTCATCCAGAGAGGAGGGTGTTCCGCCTCAAAATGGAGGGAGCATCCTTCCACACCATTCCTTTTTCATTCCTTCCTTCCTCCATTCCTTTTGTTTACTTGTTTTATCTTTATTTATTTTTATGTTCTTGAAATAGGTTCTTACTGTGTAGCTCCGGCTGGCTTATAACTCACTATGTAGACCAGGCTGGCCTCAGATTCATAAAGGTCTGCCTGCCCGCCCCTGCTTCCTGAGTGCTGGGACCAGGCGTGCACCACTGCACCTGGTACCAATATGCATACGGACATTTTTAACGGAAGGTTTAGCTATGTATCCCAGGAGGGGCTGGAACTTTCAATTCTTCTGTCTCAGTCCCAGCTGTAGTCAACATGCTCAGCTGTACTTGGATTGTTAAGGAAACCCATTCATGTGTGCGAAGTCAGTTGTTTTTTGTCTTTTCACCAAAGCTTTGGTAAAATCCATCCCGTACTTCTTTTTTCCTTGGGTGGGAGCGTTAGTGTGCATTTGCTATTGTGGAAAAGTATCAGCTTCATTTCATATTAACATAAGTAACTTTCAAACACTTCTATAGAGAACTGAATGGATCCGGGCTTTTAAAGCAATCTGAACCAATTCTGCAAGTGACTGTGTTTGTATTGCTGTGAAGATATGAAGATATGAAAATCAGTCAAACCCTTTCCACCTGCTGAGTTTTCTCTCCCAGCCTTGATATGACTGTTTGTGGTTTGTGTCTAGTTTATTGTTTTGCCGTGTTTGGTGGATATCCAGAGGCATACCCCTCTACTCCCCCCGCCCCCCGTTTTAAGGTAAGTGGATGGGGGACTGGGAAGAGTGGAGGGAGGGGAAACTTCAGTTGGATTAGATGTACTGTATGATAGAGGAATTTAAAATAAAAGTAAATGAGTCAGTCAACTGCAACTTAAAGAATGTTTCGTATTAAGTTCTTAATTTTTGCTTTCCCTCCCTTTTTCTGGCTATGAGAGTTTTCTTTTAATAAGCAACTTTTCTATTTTCATGTGTGTGTGTGAAATAATCAATCCAAAAGTATTGGATTGAATGGAAAGAGACTTGACATTCTTGGAGTATTCTTGGGATAATAACCCTTATTCTGAGAATATAAAATGGAAATGCCTTTTTGTTATATATTGTAGAGGTCATGTACATCTATGGCCATAGGCAGTTTCCTTACACTTCATTCACTGTTATTTAAATTAGAAAGTCCTCATCAGAGTAAAAATTCATTTCCACCCAAAGAAACCAGAGCATGGACGTTAGCATGTTTGCTTTGTCTTAGAGGATGATACTCTTCACCATGTGATGGTGCAGGAAGATGATCCTCTCTCAAAGTGAAAAGATGCAAATGTGAGGATCCAGAATTCCCAGTCTCTAGAACCGCGAGCTTAGTGAACTTCTGCTCCTCTAAGTTATCTCCTCTCAGGTGTTTTGCTAAAGTAAGGACACTGAGACAACAACTCACATTAGCTTTTATAAGACTTAAAGGTCTTGTAATGGAAATGGAAAATATGGCTGAAGCACAGAGTAGAAGATGCCACATTCTGTAGAAGTGTAAGATGTACTGTGATTCTGTAGGGTTCTCAGGCCGTGTAACTCCTCCCCCTTCTCTGGCACTGAACCCGCTCTGAAGGCAGGTCTTCAAGGATGCCTATCCGGTACCCACCTTGCTCCTTTCCCAGACTCAAAAGAATTAAAGGCTCCTGCTTTCCTCCACATCATGATCTGAAGAGAAGGCAGACCTCTGACGGGCTCTGATGATTTGATAAACACAACGAATGGTTGTATATTTCCTACATGTACACTTGGTATGCAAGAAAAGGCCTGGCAAGCTTCTCTGACATTCTATAGAAGCTGCATTTCTGTGGCATCTTATCCCTCTGTGCCCTGGGCAGTATTTAGCTTCCAAATGCCGACCAGTTTGTTAACTATAGTGACATTTTGTTTTAACTTGTTTTATTTTTTGGTGACCAATGAATGCATTAGATGTGTTTAACATTTACTTATCTTTCTTTAATTGGTCATTCATATTCCTGGCCTCTTTTCCCCTTAGGGTCATTTTTCCTATGTTGAGTTGGATAAGTTCTGAGTCATTGTAATTGATATTTGTGACAATACTGTGTGCTTCTATGACTCTTTGGTGTCTTCAGAAACTGTAAACATACTCTCCTATTCTGTTGGCTGTTGTGCTTGTGTGGCTGGTATTCTACCAACTGAGCCACAACCAGAACCTTCATTCTCAGTGTATGAACTAAGGACTGTTTATTACTACTAACTGAACAGTACTAAGTTTGAGCTTTGAATTTAGGTTTCAGGTTTTGGGCTTCAAAGATTCTGAGGAGTGCATAGGACATAAATTATCATTAGCTGATAAATGAATACAATTTAAAAAGAGAGATGAACCTTTCCCTGGTTCTATGTCTACAATAGACACAACCAATTTTGCATCGAAACTTCATAAATCCTTTGGTTAAGAACGCTGAAAAACATAAACACCACCTCTATAAAATGCTGTGTAAAGAAAGAATGCTCTTACTTACAAACCCTTTTAGATATAACAATCCCTGTTTTGTTTTGTGAAGGCCCAAAGATACCTACAAAACTTTGTACATTAAACATAAATTCCATAAAACCAAAAAAAAAAAATGTTCGGTCGGGATCCAAGGTGGAGGCTGGGGTGGCCAGGTGGGGGTTGAAGCAGAGATGTTCGAGGATGCGCCCGAAGTGTAGCCGTTGGTTCGAACCCATGCTCAGCAATATCAGCCTTTAAGGGATCAGGGCGAGGCTGGCGCCTGCAGCTGCAGCCTGGCGGCCCTGTTGTCTAAGGGATGTGAGAGTGTTCTGATCATTTCCACAGACTCAGCTCACAACATCTCTGATCAGAAGTTCTCCGAGGTGTCTACCAAGATCAAAGGCTGTGACAACCTCTTTGCTGTGGAGACACCCGAGCCTGGGCGTGGCAGAGCTCCCTGAGGAGATCCCCAGGAAGACAACATGCTGAGCGCCTTCCCCATCATCGATGAGTGAGAGCTGGGCCGAGGTCGAAGACTGGTGAAAGGCATAACTTCTCAAAGGTTGTATTCAACACAGCGGCCTCTGGCCATACACACTCAGGATCCTGAGCTTCCGCACCATCGTGCAGCAGGGCCTGAGCTGCCTCATGCAGATCAGATCAAGAACCGGGTCAGCGCCTTCATCTCCCAGATGTGGAATGTGCTGGACCTGGGGGGCATGAACACAGACCAGCTGGCTTCCAAGCTAGAAGAGGCGTTTCCTGACATCTGGTCCCTTAGCGAACAGTTCAAGGGCCCTGAACCGAAGGCCTTCATCTGTGCACGCATCGCCGAATTCTTGTCCTTGCCTGAGACGGAGCGGCTGACCCAGGAGCTGGCCAAGTGTAAGACTGACCTCCACAACATCATCATCAACCAGCTTGTCCTCCCTGACCCTGAAAAGCCCTGCAAGGTGTGTGAGGTTCGACACAGATCCAGGCCAAACACCTGGACCAGATGGAAGACCTGGATGAAGACTTTCACACTGTGGAGCTGCCACTGTTACCCCACAGGGTTCGGACATCTTCTCTGCCCCTACAGCCCCCCCCCCCCCCCCATAGTACAGGAGAAGCCACTTAGAAGGTGGGAGGGGTCTGTTCCCCCTGGTGGGGCCTGGGGATGCTGCAATGTTCCCCACCTCTCCCTGCCTCACACTCCCCCATAAAATAATCTTAAACAGAAAAAAAAAGCTTAGTCATGTTGCCTGTGGTCTTTGATTTATGCTCTTCTTTACAGAACCTAAGCGCACACACAAGATCGGAATAATTGAACAAGTACGCTTTACGAGCGAACTTGTGTCTGTTTTTCACAGTATGAGGGATAAGAATGCTGGTCCACGCAGTTTTGCTTTGTGAGGAGTACTCTTGGGAGTAGGGAGAAACTATTGGTTTAAAGTACTTTTTAAGTAGGAGGAGGCAGTGTTAATATTAACATTGAAAAGATATTAATGTATTGAAGGTCTCCTGGGCAGCTGCATAATGGGAGAATACAAAGAGCAACTTTCAGCTGACCACTGGGAGGTAGATTTATGTGAGGATTTCTAGGCTGTTCTTTCCTACTCCGGAGGTTTACGGCTGATGAAAGCTGGAGAAGTTCATTGTCCTGCCCCTGCTGTTAGACATTTTACTCAAGGGCTCACTTCTGATAGCCTGTCAGCACCACTCTGGCTTGTTTAATAAATATTTAGCGCTACTTTAATATACCTGGAACCATAAAATTTTAGAGAACAAACCTTAAAACACACCCAGCCTATTTCTTTGTTATGGCTCAGGTGGTTCATTTAATGATTTATTGCCAGAGCTATGACTAGAACTCAGGATTCTTAATTTGAAATGCAACAGAAATTAGTAAGCGAAAGTGCAGGAACAGTACTGTTTCCATGTGAATGAAAAGCCATTATCAATAGCTATGAGGTAGTTACACTTACTAGTATTATTTTTTTTTACATTTTCTAGAATTTCTATCACATGAGAGTAATCAGAACATTAACAGGGCCAATTCTAAGTCCTGAGTAGTTTCTAGTAGCAGTAATGCCTCAGAGGAACTTTTGCCAATTAGTTATGGAGAATAACAAAATACAAATATCATATAATTTCTAAATTAGAGCTAAAGTAGAAACGAAGGAATAGGCAAACACTCTTACAATAAATTGTCCTGTGGGGACTAAACCCTTTCACCATTTATTGCTTGCTTCACCTCAGTGTTGCTGGCAACTTAATCCTAATTTCTCAAGGACTGTCGGTAGCTATTATATTTCTTTGAAATAAAATAGAGGTTCTAGGAAATAATCTGAAGTAATGGGGGGGGTATTCAACTTAAAGCTAAACAAAACCCAAGAAAAACTTCCGATCTCTCTTTAGCAGTTGGCCAAAGTTTGCTATTTGTCAAAGTGCCTTAAGTAGTCAGGAAACTCTCTAGGGAAATGATGAGAATTAAAACCCAAATGTTTTGAGTTTTCCATCAAGGGGTTTGAAAACAATGTGTAATTTCATTCATATTAAGTGTTTTTTAATGTTCTCAGCAATCATTTAGGAAATGTCCTGATTCATGCACTCAACACCTTCAGAGATTCATGAATTTATGAGCATTACTTTCTATATTGATAGGAAACAAGGTGAACAATCAAACCTTCACGAGTTGCTTTAAAAATTTAGTTTAGCCATTGGATTATTTATAAAAATAAAAGTGACATGGATCTTGGAACAGCTCTTTGTAGAGCTATTTTAGTAGAAGCTATTTTAGTAGACTGAGTAAATCCTGCAAGTGAGAGGCCGGAGCGTGGACCAGGATACGCCTCGGCTGGGACAGCAGGGAGTGGCAGGTGCTGCCAGAGAGAAATTCAACTGTTAAACCCTGACTGCATCTCAGAAAGTCAGCTTTCCAAAGAAGCAGAGGCTTTTCATTTTTGTTTGTTTGTTTTTTTTTTATAGCAACATATAAAAATCAGTAGTTTTAATTTGCACTAATAGCAAACTTGCTGAAAAGACATTGAGAAAACAACGCTATTTGCAATTGCCTGGAACTCATAGTTGCCTCAACAAAGAGTTGTTCTAATTTGAATAAGGGTCAAGTCACGAGTCACTTTTATATAACCCAATGATCCTAAGTATATGGCCAAAGAAAAAGAAATGTTGGAGACACATCTGCACTCTAGTGTTTACTTTATTCTGTTCACTCTAGTGTCCACTATTCATAACATCCAAGAAATAATCAGCGATGACTGAATAACAAAAACATGTAGGGTGTACATAGGATACGTATATGATAGGGTACTATTCAGCCACACAAAATATGAAATTGTATCATTTGCAACAACATGGGTAAATCTGGAGGATATTGTCTCAAGTGATGTAAGCCAGGTAGAAGCAACAGTTATTTCATGACCACAATCATGCGTGTAATAGTTACAAAGTTGACCCCATAAAAGCAGAGAATAGAGTGTATCTATCAGAAGCTGGAGAGTACAGGAAGGTGATGGGGTGGAAATCTGTTGGCCCCCAAGTATACATTTATGATTAAGATGGAATGGAGGGAGGAGGTCCAGGAGATCAAGGATTGATTCCATAGCAAATTTGAGACTAAATAAATGCCTGCTTAAAAGAAAAAAAAAAAAAAACTAAATTCCAAACAAGCAGCAATAACACACACACACACACACACACACACACACACACACACACACACACACAGCAATTTATATGATAAAAATAGAAAAGCAAGTTTGTGTGACCTATTGTAAGTACAGTAAACAATTATCTACTTTGTATTTTGAAACAGCCGGAAGAGAGAATTTCTAATGTTTGCGCAAAGAATGATCTATACTTAAGGTGATGGGTATGTTAGCAATCCTGGCTGGATCATTACACAGTGTCTGTGTAAGCCTAAACAATGCACTGTCTTCTTTAAACCTACATTATCACATACATTTAGTAAGTTTGAAAAATCAGCAGGACTTTCATAAGTATGAACATATGCAGAACATTTTCCCCTTTTTTTTTAACGTCCTTTTCTTGTCATTTCCTAAACAATACAGTATAACTATCTACCTAGCACTTCCATTGTAGTATGTATTTTAAGCAGTTTAGAGATGATTTTAAATATGCAGGGGATATGTAGGTTACATGCAAATGTGTTCACATAGTAATTAAGGCTTTCTTTTTGACGCTCTAGGAAGTCAGGTATCGTTTTGAGGTATATGTGGATTTCTAGAACAATGCAGAGGTTAAGAGTGTCTTTTTGACTCCTCCGAGTCCCTTCTTTAGTAATTTCATGTTAAACAGTTGATCTTGCTTTTTATATCCCTTTGAAGTGTCTGTTTCACTTCTACCTACTTTGCTAATAAGAGTCTGTGTGTCCTTACTCCCTAGTGCACTTCCTGGATAAGTGAGTCCTTGACGGGGCATTTGAAACCACGGAAGCAGGCTGCAGTGCACTAAACCACACACGTAAACCTTATTCTTATTTGCTACGGCAGTGACAACAGTCGCTGATGATGCTGGTCACCAGAAAGATGTTCTAATATCAAATGTTTTATGTTAATCCTATTTCTCTTGATTTAAACATAGGTCACAGAATCAATAAATTTTTTTGATAATGCTGAATGATGGACCTGACACCGCAATCAGATTTCCTGAGACCGGCCACACAACAAGTATTTGCTGCAGTCACACAACAGACTGAAAGGCAGCTTAAAGACTCAGGGCCAACACTGAATTGGTTTTATGTCAGGATAATCAATGAGGCATATCCCGAGGACATTGTTGGTTCTAATATGGCCTCTAAGAGACAAAGTCATCTTAGTTAGGGTTTTATTGCTTTGAAGAGACACCATAACCATGGAAACTCTCAGAAAGGAAAACACTTCATTGGGAATGGCTTCCAGTTTCAGAGGTTTAGTCCATTATCATCAAAGCAGGCAGATACGGTACTGGAGCTGCGACATCTTCATCTGCAGGCAGCAGAAGGAGGAAACCAAGTTCCACACTGGGCGTGGCTTAAGCATAGGCGACCTCAAAGCCATTCCCACAGTGACACCTTTCCATCAGGCCATACCTCCTGAACAAGGCCACATCTTCAAAGAGTGCCATTCCCTGCGGGCCAAACATTCACACACACGAATCAATGGTGGCCATATCCCTCAAACCACCACAGTCCACTTCTGGCCCCATAGGCTTGTAGCCAGAACATAATGCAAACTGTATTTAGTCCAGCTTCAAAAGTCCCCACAGTCTATCACAGTCTCAACAATGTTTAAAAGTCCAAAGTTCAAAGTCTCTTCTCTAAACTGTAATCCCTCATAAAATCAAAGTAAAAGCAGTGATCTTGCCCTTCTAACATAACATCGCACAGGGTATATATTACCATTCCACAACGTAAGGAAGGGAGCATGGTGAGGGAATAAATGACCGCTGCAACACCAAGAAGCAGCTGGGCAAACTCCAAACTCTGCAGCTCCATAGTTGATGTCAAAATGCTCTTCAGAGCTCCACCTCCTTCCAGTTTTGTTGACTGAAACACAGTTCTTTCTCTTGGACTGGCTCTCTTCCCTGTTAGCATCTCTCCTTAGCAGGTATCCCACGGCTCTGGCATCTTTTGGGGTCTCCAATGCAATCCAGGCTTCACCTTCACAGCTTCACACAATGGCCTCTCTGGGCCTCCATGCAGGGCTACCACCGCTACATTCCTGGGCTCAGCAGCTTTCTTTAGTCTTGAAGGGAAATTCCATAACCCTTTCCTCTGTCCTTGATTCTAAAGCCAGAATCACATAACTGAAGCTGCCAAGTTGTGGTGCTTCTGGAGCTGGAAATGGCTCCTTGTTCAATTATATCTTTACCAGCTTTCTGTTTTCCACAGTTTCCATCACTGCCTAAGCTTCGTTGTGTCGTTTTTTAAAAAAATGAAAATTCCATCCTTTCTATTTTACCAATAAAGACTCAGGAGCCAGATGCTGGGGTGAAAAATCTGCTGGCTCAGAGAGGCAGAGAAAGCACCCAGCTGACCTTCCTTCTCAGCTCAGGTCAGTATGGAAAAAACCCAAAAGGCTCACTAGCTCAAATGACAGCCCAGGAGAAAAAGACCAAAATACCCAAGGCCGCAGGCTTGCTAGCTCGAAGCTCAAAAATCCAAGGAGCTGAGGAACTGAAGCCTAAGCTAAAGCTAGAGCTTGAGCTAAAAGTTCTTTCTCCTTCTCTACACTGTTGTAAAAACTCCTCAACTCAAAATTTCTCCTACTCTTTAATACTTGTCAGCTGGTTTCTTGTTCTGTCTCTTGACCTAGGGTTAACTTTACTAAATTCTGTGTACAGAAAGCTCCTGGATTAAAGGTGTGTGCTAAGGCTGAGGGAACCACACCATAATCACCTATTTAAAGTAAAAAGTTCTTGGATTAAAAGTGTGTGATAGGGCTCAAGCCCAACAAACAAGAAACAGGGTTTTACAGTCCACAATTTTGTGTTCATAATGGGTTCAAATATCCTGCAACATGGTTGTCCTGGCATTTGTTCTGTAGACCAGGCCAGTCTTGAACTCAGAGATCTAAATGCTTCTGTCTGAGTGCTGGATTAAAGGCAAGTACCGGCTAGCCTGTTACTAAGCTTTATTTATTTATTTATTTATTTATTCATTCATTCATTCATCTATTTATTTATTTATTTATTTATTTATTTATCTACCTACCTATTTGTTTGTTTGTTTGTTTGTTTATTTATTTATTTATTTATTTATTTATTTATAATTTCTTTTCACAAGATGAAAGCTTAGCTGGGTGGGGATCTTGTCCTTAGGATACCACTTACTTATTTCCATTTAGTATCCTTGAACACAGGATTTAGCTCCATTCCATTTCCTGGTGCCCCTTTAATCTTTGAACCATATATTTTGTATTTTTCCTTTTAAAACGTGCTCCATTTCATGAAAATGCTCTTCATATGAGTGAACCATGGTATAGTCTATGATAGGCTGTTTTGGGATTTTCTTTGCCAATGCAAGTAATCTAGATCACTTTACCTTAGTCTCAGGCAGACTCTTTGGACAAGGGCAAAAAGCAGCCACATTCTTCACCAAAATATTACAAGAATGATCTGTAGGCAACATACTAAAATTCTTCTCTTTTGAAACCTCTTGAGCCAGTCCCCTTTAGTTCAAATCACCCTCAGCACCCCTGTCTTCCATGCTTCTAATAGAAGGACCCATTATGCTTCACTTAAAGCAATTCCATTGCTTTTCTAAAGTTCCCACATTTACATTCCTTCAAAAAAGAGCATGGTCAGGCCTATCACAGCAATACTCCAGTGCCTGGTATCAACTTCTGTCTTAAGTTAGGGTTTCATTGCTTTGAAGAGACACCATGACCAAGGCAACTCTTATAAAGAAAAAGGTTTAATTGGGGATGGCTTATTGTTTCAGAGATTTAGTCCATTATCATCATGGTGGGAACATGATAGCTTTCAGGCAGGCAGGGCACTGGAGAAGGGAGTTTAGAGTTCTACATCTTGGTCCAAAGGCAGAAGGAGGAGGACACTCAGCTCCACACTGTGCGTAGCTTGAGCACAGAAGACCTCCAAGTCTGCCATAGTGACACACTTCCTCCATCAAGGCCACACCTACTCCAACAAGGCCACACCTCCTAATAGTGCCACTCCCTATGCCAAGCATTCACACACATAAGTCAAACCACCCCACAAGTCACAGTGGGTAATCTCATGTGGGTGTTGGAGTGTGCATACTTCACACACGTGGAAACCAGAGAACAAGTTTGTGGGGTTGGGTCTCTCCTCCTACCTTCATGTGGCTCTCCAGGATTGAACTCAAGTTGTTATACTGGCTTGGCAAGCACCATTCCCTGCTGAACCATCTCCTCGAACACCTATTTTTCTGAAACTTTATCATTCAGAGAAGTCATTCTTTCTCTTTGAGAAATGAAATTGACAGCCAAGCTTTCCTCATAAGCAAAAGTCAGAACATCTAGAGAAAGAGAGAGATGGTCCTGACTTTATGAACTAACATTTCAAGAGCACTTTTATACCTATCAGGTACTGTGTAAAGCTCTTTATAGTTAAATGCAAAGCTATAAAATAGCTCAACAGGGTATTTAAAAAGGTGTCTAACACTCATTGTACCCAAATTCTATGTTAGCACTTTCCTTCTTAGAAGGAATATCACCCAACAAATTGAATTCAAATGACTTTTCCAAACATGTATCAATTAAGACAGACTTCACCCTGAGCTGGGCCACTCTTTCTTGAGTGCTCTAACTTGTTCCAAGGGTGACTGTTTTTCTAGGAGTTGCAGTTATAAATAATGTTATGTGAAAATAAAATATATTTAAACCTGTTTGTATTTTTATATTATTTTAGAAATAAGCTAAAGAAATTTTAGGTAAGTTAAAAAATATGTGTCAAGACTCTGAGAAATTATATATATTGATATTTTAATACATATATATTTTAATACATATTGATCCGGGTGTGGTGGTCCATGCCTGTAATCCCAGCACTTGGGGAGGCAGAGGCAAGCAGGTCTCTGTGAGTTCTAGGCCAGCCTAGTTTACAAAGCGAGTCCAGTACAGCCAAGGCTACACAGAGAAACCCCTTCTCAAACCTTCCATCCAAATATATATATATATATATATATATATATATATATATATATATATATACATATATATATATATATATATATATATATATGTGTGTGTGTGTGTGTGTGTGTGTGTGTGTGTGTGTGTTAAAATGATATATTTTAAAAAGAGATTTCTTTTTTCTTTTTTATTTATTTTTTATTAATTACACTTTATTCACTTTGTATCTCCCCATAAGCCCCTTTCTCCTCCCCTCCCGATCCCACCCTCCCTTTCCCTTCTTCACTCATGCCCCTCCCCAAGTCCACTGATACGGGAGGTCCTCCTCTCCTTCCTTCTGATCTTAGTCTATCAGATCTCTTCATGAGTGGCTGCATTGTCATCTTCTGTGGCCTGGTAAGGCTGCTCCCCCCTCAGGGAGGGGTGATCAAAGAGCAGGCCAATCAGATTATGTCAGAGGCAGTCCCTCTTCCCATTACTATGGAACCCACTTGGACACTAAACTGCCATGGGCTACATCTGTGCAGGGTTCTAGTTTATCTCCATGCATAGTACTTGGCTGGAGTATGCATCTCTGGGAAGACCCCTGTGTTCAAATTTCTGGTTCTGTTGCTCTCTTTGTGGAGTTCCTGTCCTCTCCGGATCTTACTATTTCCCACTTCTTACATAAGATTCTATGCACACTGCCCCACAGTTGGCCATAAATCTCACATCTGCTTTGATAGTCTGCAGTGCAGAGCCTTTCAGAGGTCCTCTGTGGCAGGTTTCTGCTTGTTTCCTGTTTTCTTCTTTAAAAGAGATTTCTTAATATTCCAAAGTAGAGCTTAACTGTGAGCCAGACACACAGTAGGTACTGTTAGCTGAAACTGTAGATAAATTCAGGAAGGGCTTGGATATGACTTAGTAGATGATTTATTATCTATGACAGTGAACAATAGCTGTAAAACTGTTCAATAAATCTATTCATGACAGTAGAAACTCTCTTGATAGTCTTGGTTATAGATCTTGAAATTACAAAGATACTTTCTTTCCTAAGATGATTTCTTTCTATTTTATTTAAAAAATTGATTTTATTTTACCTTGATTGTTAAAGTCACTCTTGATAAATTTAACACTACGTTCTCCTGAGAACTTTTAATTCTCCTTAAGCATGATCCATGCATTGCCATTCTTCTACACAAGTGCTCTCATTTTACTCTTCACAAGCAAACCATTAATGTCTATAAAATTTGGTGGTGTGGCAGGCTTGAAGGCTTGTTTGCTTTTTTCCACTCCTACTGAATTCACTAAGATCATTACCCTCTGTGTTCTTCTTGAGTAGATTTACTAAAGACTTAATCTTATCCCTTTTACTAGAGATCTCCTTTTTCCTGTAGAGTAATTTCAAACAAATATAAAATCGATATAAGAAAATTAAGTCATCATAATGCAATTCAAGTGGAGTATTCTGTCTGACTTCTAACGTATTGATGAGCAAGGTGATCTCTTCATACTCTGGCACTCCCGAGGTCCTTGGAAAGCGTCATCAGTTTTATTTTATGGCAGTGGGATGAAGGTTAGGGACCAATTAATTTACTTTGAGTTACATGGACTTTTCCTTCACCTGAGTGATACAGACACAAATGCCTGACTCCTCTTATCTGTGGATTATCTTTCTTCATGATTTATGTCTAGTTGAGAGATCATCTTACATACAGTGGCTTTAGAGGTTATTCCTAGGTGAATGTCCATTAAGTAAGCACCGGTGATTTGTTATTGTAAAACCTTATGATGTTTTTACTAATTATATTCTCCAATGGCCATGCAGTGTTAAATGCCCAAATACAATGCCGCATGAAAGCATGCCTTATGCAGAGTAATTATGTACAATTCGTTTTGGCTAATTTGACTCCTATGTAAACAAAGCAATCACTGTGTGTGAATGACCATGGGGAACACAATGAACAAACGCCTAGGCATGCTGCTGGGTTATACCTGTGATCCTAGAACTTGAGAGGACAGAGGCAGGAAGACTGGGAGTTCAAAGACAGCATAGGCTACATAAAAATACTCTGTCTTAAAACAAAACAAAACAAAGCAAAATAGTAGCTGTGGGAGTTCGTGAGCTCCATATCACAGGACACAGTAGGTTGCACATCACACATTGTGTTCAAATTGTGGAAAAATATAGAAGATGATGGTTTCTATACTTAGAAATGAGGCCTCCCCTTCCCTTCATTGCATTGCTAAACTGCTGGCATTCCAGAAGACAAAAGAATAAAAGCAATCTTTTCAGAAGAAATCTGTCTTCAGTCACTTATCAGTTAATATTTTTATTATTGAGTCATTCATATTCCCCCCTTAACACTAGTAATGTTTCTTCTTTCTATTCAGTTTGAAAACTCTTTGTGTATAGACTTCCATATGTTCTAAACAACACAATATCTTAGAAAGTGCTCCATTGACTTTTACTGACTAAAACTGTTTCAAACCTTAGAATATATGATTATTTTGGAATTTAAGTGTAGAAATAGTCACTGTATGAACATCTGGGACCACTAAGTAGAATCTTATCTGAGGTTCATGATGAACTCTGGTATTTCCACAAGAAATCAGTAATTGAGAGATAAATACACAATATTATTTTTACCTTTGTCAACCATACTGGTTGACATCATGTCTGCAACAAGACAGACATGATTTCTGTCCCAAGATAAATACTTCTTCCCCAAATATTAGCAGCTCCAATTAGCAAAACCCTGAACTGAAAACATTAAACTACTCTCAAAGTGGGAGCAAGTCTTGGTTTTCTGTTTTACTTACACAACGCCATTCTATGTGAAGATGTCAATTTTTTCCCCCAAGTATAAAATATTTTAGGAAGCTATAAAACAATAAGGTAGCAAATGAAAAATGAGACCAAAATGAATTTTTATAGAAAATGTCTTCCCATCAGTTATGCTAGCTGATAACTTGAAAACAGTGTTTCAGGTATTATATGATTTAGTTTCAAGTATGCGTGGCAATAAATTCAAGTCTAACATCATCCTTCAGCCGTATAAAATATTGAACACCAGCGTACCGTTTTACGGTGATATGTAGTGTACAATCTAGGGAGCAGAATGGCAATCCTCTCTAATACTTCCAGACCCTGGCGCTCTGACAAAGCTACAGTTCAACTGGTTTATTGATGGTGTAGATTAGTAGAGGTTAGATAGCTTAGAAAAGAATGGCAGCTCTCCTGTATTATAATATACACAGTATAAACTAGGAAAAGTTTAGTAATAGTTTAACTGGGTGCTCTTGAAAGCCTCTCTCCACACTGCTCAAAACATACTAACAGGTGGCCTTCTGTTTAATTATTTATGTGATGACTTCTAATTTGCAGGAACTTTAGAATCCTAACTAGTAGTCATTAATGATCCTTATGAGAAATTCTAGCATATTTAAGTTATGTAAAAGAACTAGTCACCACAGCTGGGGAGTATGAGTCGCCCAGGAAATGGCATTAGATTATTTTTCTCCAATACTCAGCTGTGTCCTCTGATGACTAATTCATGTTTCCATCTTGGGCTGGGGCGTGATCTATTTGGTTTCTTCAGGACCACTTGATTTAAGGCATGATGCACGACCTTCATTTGTCTCTGTCCTTACATAATTAAATGTAGGAATCTCACTACTTTTTTGTTCATTTATTTCTTGATTTAAGAAAGATCAATCCAATGAATGTATTATTTTGCTTTTCCAGGAAAATGTCTATGCATATCAAAGATAATTAAACAGTTTCTTTTTGGTTAAGAATAGGGTTTCATTTCATGCTTAGGGATATTGTATTTTCTTAGAAACCCCAAATCTTTGAATTCTCTTCATATGTTTCTCTGGAATATTTAGCAACTGAAATCTCCTTCATTTAAAGTGTCATGAACAACAGATGGTGCCCCTAAAAAGACTAGTTTCATACTCAAGCTATTTTACAATAAAGTAGTGTCCTTGAAATGTATTATAAGTAACCCGAACACTTGTGAATACTAAACAGAAAGCCAACAGCACCGGGCGCATAAGTGAAAGATAACAGATAGTCATTCTTGTCTTTCGGTAATTTTATTGACACTAATATCAGACTTATAAAGGCAGCATTTGGTTATATTAAGTTCATCCATTCCCTGCACAATTTGAGACTGAACAGAAGCTTCCTGTGTGACCGCTTATGGTAGATTTGGCCTGGGGATCCTGGGGATCCTGAGTGCATCTCTCTTCATTCATGAGCACATTCTCCCTGCCTGCACTCAAGCTCTTAGCTTTCTTTGACCTTTGCTGCCTCCAACACAGAGCTTGTCCTCTGCTTGTCTGTGGGGCACTGCCTGAAGTAGCTGACTTATAGCGTCTTCCCAGTTGATCTTCACATTTCTACCACACTCAGCCATTTCAGTGGCCATGTGAATGTGGGACAGTGGTGGCTTCACATACAGTTCAGTCTGGTACTGAGAAATGTGAGAAAATGTATCTAATGTATACAGATTTGCTGTCGTGTGGCTATGCACACATCTCTATTTTTAACATGTTTCTCCTTATCAAACCTTATGGTGATTCCCCCTCTAGTTTCCACCCTTGTATTACTCCCTTCAGAATCTGTCCTAGTGTGTGCACCACTGCTTCCCCTTACCCCCATTTGAGCTTCTACAAGAAAAGAAAGCAGAAGTGGAATAAGAACAAACAGAGAAAACAGGAGGTTTTCTTCTTGTTTCTTGACCCCTTCCTCTTCTTGAGACTCCTTATCTTTTTCTCATTTCCTTTCTATCTCCTATTTATCCTCCTTTTTCATTTATTTTTTTTTTGCAGAAGAAATAAAATTTGCAATAATTTTCATATCTTTTATAATTACTTTCTAGCTTCATGTTGTTTTTAATATTTTAGTGTGTTATGGCACTAGCCATCAAAACTGGTGTGTTTTAAATAATACTTTCCACTCTTTAATTTCAGTAGGTACCTATTCCTAACTTTTTATGATTTTTTTTTTTCTAGGTAGAAAATACATTACTGCTGCTTTACTACCCTACTGATAGATAAAAAAGCACAGAACAGATGTGTGACTTAGGTCTGCATTATAATGGCCATTTGACAAGCATAGTTCCATTACTGTTTTCTTGAGTCTTGCAAAGAGTTGGTCCATGGCTTCACTTTCAGGCATGTTAAGAGTGTTCATAAAAGATACATCTCTTTATTTTTTGTGTGTGATTGTACCTGTCACATGTACATGTAGTGGTCGGGAGACAGCTTGGGTGAGTTGGTTTTCTTCTTGGCCATGTGGCTCTCCAGAATTAAACTAGGCTCTTAAGGCTTAGTGCCAAATCTCTTTACCTGCTGAGAATCTCACCAGCCCATTTTCATAGTAATTTCCTTGAAAATTAAATGAAGCCAATTTATGCATTAACAGCTACATGGCATTTTCTACATTTGCCTCTGTTACATTCCTAACAATTGCTGGCAAAACAAAGAAAGAAAACCTGTTGTTTTTCTTGATTTCTAATTTATTTAGCCTATTTAGTAAGTTGTTTCATGAATCCAACCTGATTTTAATTCATTCCCTATTATTTTCTGATTGTTCAGCTATCATCTAGAAATGACACAAAATTCTTATGTGCTTTTTTCAAGAATCAGTTTTTCTTGATAACCTTTGCTGTCTTGCTTTATTATCCAGTGGTGTGGAACTATTGGTTCAAGACAGAATGGCCTTATTAGTCATGGTGCTTCTTTTTAAATGAGCATTTGCAAAGTACATCACAGTCAGTTAGTAACAGAATATTCAGATGTTACCAAGAATCCATATTCTCACTTTCACACTTCTTCCCTTTTCTCCAACAAAACACAACCACTCTGCCCCAAATCACTAACTTGGCTGAAAGGGGTTTTTAAATCTCTAAATACTTCTTCCGAAATAGTCTGTTGAGTTTTAAGCTTATGGAAAGAGGTTCCATGTTTTAGGGCATCTTCCCTCCTGTGGATGGAAGTGTAGAGACTGTCTTCGGACGCAGAAGGGTGTTGCTGAGGCTCGTTAGCCTATCCCAATGGGTAAAGCTGAAGCGGACAGTCTCCGACACCAGGTAAAGCGTAATTTGTTGATGGCGGTGGATGCGAGTAAACACGGGAGGAAATAGTGGAACTTGCACTAGGCTTTGGCCAGGGTGATGCTATGGGTTTGGCACTCTTCCTGGACGGCATGACTAGCATTTGCTATGATCGAAGTGACTCCATTTGCATAAAGGTTGACTGTTCCTCAAGCTGAAGAGAAAGCTGAAGACACCCGTTGAGTTCCCTTCTACACCCTATCAGTAGTCACTTCGGTGATTCAGACTTCGCTGTTGTTTAGTTTTGTCTCTACTCGGTCATTCTCTTCATTCTTCCTCCACCTCAGCGTCGCTCCACTGGGAGCTGGAACTAAAGCTGCTGCTCCTAAGCTCATCCCACGGGGAGCACGCTGATCTTCCTCTTCCTCTTTGAGAGTGGCAGGCAGTCTTTTTTTCTGGAGGAGTTCCTCTCCTCAAAATGTTTTGCCAGTTGGTTAGGACGTAAATCGGAGGCCCAGAGAGAGACGGTTCAGAGGTTAAGAAAGATGCTGCTTTTGCAGAGAACCCAGGTTCTATTCCCAGAACACACAAAGTGGTTTATAACCCTCTGTAACCTCAGTCTCAATGGACCCAGCCCCCTATTCCAACCTCCCTGGGCATCAGGCATGCCTGTGGTACACGGACATACATGCCTGTGGTACACGGACATACATGCCTGTGGTACACGGACATA
>NW_026585895.1:6841740-6857636 GCF_907164565.1 Psammomys obesus | reverse complement strand
ACATGCCTGTGGTACACGGACATACATGCCTGTGGTACACGGACATATATGCCTGTGGTACACAGACATACATGCAGGCAGAACATGAAATAAACGAACAACCCTAATAAAACTTTAAAAAGAAGATAAAGCTGTGTGATACTGTGGAGCCAGCTCTTCCCCCGGGAAGCTAGGAGATCTCTGCTCTCCAGTTGTGGCTTTGCTTCTTATTTGTTGGGCAGTCTTTAGCAAAAGCAGGAGCTCTAACGGAGACACACGCATGTCACAGAGCAGCGCTTCTCAACCTATGGGTCGTGACACCTTTGACAACCCTCTGTCTCCGAAACTATTTAGATTATGGTCGTAACAGTAGCAGAAATTACATTTATGGAGTAGCAACAAAAATAGTTTTATGGTTGGGTCACCACAACGTGAGGGACTGCAATACAGGGTGGCTGCATCGGGAAGGCGGCTGAAAAAGCCAAAGGCAGAAGGGGTAGAGCAGTGTTCCCAAGCTTCCTGACGCTCTGACCCTTTACTACAGTGCCTCATGTTGTGGTCACCCCAACCATAAAATTATTTTTGCTCCTACTTCATAAGTATAATTTTGCTGCTGTTATGAATTATAATGTAATGTATATATCTGATTCCCAGGATATCTGATATGTGACCCCTGTGAGAGGGTTATTTCTCTCTCGAAGGGTTGCAGCCCACAGGTTGAGAACCCCTGCTCTAGAACATTAAACAGCACTGACGAGCAGCTTGGCTCTGTCTTCTAAGTAACTGGCAAAAGAGGTGAGACCCTCCAGAGAAAGATAAGACCATCCCTCACCCAAGAGGAAGGAAAGGCGGCATAAATATCTTCCCTAGAGGACCAACACTGAGCAAAACCACTAATGGACAGAGGTGCAGTGCTGAGGGTCTTTCCTGTCCTGTAGAAGTATATTACCTTTTTAACATTGAGAAATAAGCAAGGAACACAAACTCTACTCAGATTTCTTCTTCTTCTTTTTCATTAGCTCAGGGAATGGAGTAGGTAGATACTCTGTTACTGAACTACATTTAAAATATTGTTTATTCTGAGACAAGCTCTTAAATTATTGTTTCTTTTAATCTTTAGGACTTTCAGCTATTCCTTCTTTTCCCAGGCCCCCTTTTAGAACAGCAGGATACTTTTTAAAATAGGGAGACTTACATTCTGATTTTGTCAGAGTTTTCTTCAAGTAATAATTTTTATCTTCTTTTTTTCTTTATCACTGCAATTTAGATTTAGAAAGTCTGATTAGAATTAGTCAAGCCATTTTCATGTGCTGGACTTCCCAAGTGTATTCCATCAGGAAGGTCTAGTCATCCCACTGGGTGGTGCTTTGAAATTCACATCCCATGTAGCTTTAGGTCCCTTCTGCTGTCCCTTCCTGTCCACTTCTGGAGCACTTGTCCAGGTGTGAACCCGGGTACATTTTAACGGTGGCTCTCACCCACTCTCATGGATTTAACACCCACCTCTGACAGGACTTTGAATGACTTATTTTCTATGGGAGATAAAATCAAAATGTCATTCAGAGTGGATTAGATTCAGTGTAGTCTAGAGGTGAGTGACAGCATTTTTAAAATCTAAGTCGCTGTCCTCATGTACTTTAACTTGTAATTCAATGTGTCTTTTGGGGGGTTGGAACTGGGACATGAGCGCTGTTCCTTATTAGAGCATCTATAGACATAGCTAACTAAAGAAAGACATTTAATCTCTCTTCTTCCTGCTCTGTGAGTCTCTGGTTGAAACTGTAACCTGTGGCTGGGACACCTGTCAGCACATCTATCTGGCCGGGTGACATCTAAAATAGTAGAAACTGTGCCGCAAGGAGCACCAGCTTCTTTAATAATTTACAACATGGCACTAAATAAGTAACAGAGCAAAATGGAAAAGCATTCCAAGCTCTCTTCTCTCTGAACTTTTATTTCTGGGGCCTACACATTAGTGAAAAAGAATGCTTGTTAAAACGGCTGGTTTGTAAGTGTATAAAGTTAAAAATAATTGTTACTGAGCATAAGTGTTTGTGTTTTCAGCTTTACGTTGGCAGAGTGGCAGAGATGTAGCCCAAATATTCTAGTTATCATAGGCATGAAATCAGAAAGAAACCTGATGCCCTTCATACAACATTCATACAACATTCATAGACTAATTTCAGTCAGCATTACTTTGCTGTGTTAACCCTTTTGTTTTATGGTGGTAAGAATAACTTACTTATTTAAGTTTTCTTCTATTTTAATTCATTTTGTCCACAACAGGGTTGATAATTGCCTTCCTCTAAACTGACAGTCAATCTCTTAGGTAATGTGGGCCACGTGGCATCTGCTGTAGCTCTTCCCTTTGCCATGACAATGCCCACACAACCTCAGCAGCATAAATATTTGAGCATAGCTGTGCTTCCTGAAGACTGTATTTATACATACTAAAACATCAATTTCTTTAATTTGCATGTCATTAAGTACTATCTTCCTTCTGACTTTAAAAAATGATTTGGAAATATAAAGATTAGTTAGGCTCTCAAGTCATATTCAAGCTATGTTTTTCGGCCAGTGTAGTTTACAAAACCCTAGTCCAAATCACTGATCATTAGTCTTTATAATCTTTTCTTCTCTCTTCTTCCTCCACATATATAATGTTGTTGGTTTACTTTTGCAACTAAAAAAGGTGGCCATTTATTAAATTATTCATATCTTCTCCACAACACAAATATGACCTTGTAGTGTAAAAGAAATAACATATGTGTGGTGTTGTCACCAATATCCTTAACAAGACAAGTTATATTGTTATACTTTCATATTTAAATATTAATTACAAAGGTCAAATGCAAGGTTGAGTCATGTAGTCTATAATAAGGTTTTGTTACATGCTTGTTTATAGACATGGCTGCCTTAAGCAATTAATAAAACAACCAGTATTTTGAATTTAAGGTTTCTTCTATCAAATGTTACCAACAGCAATTAATTAACCATAAAATCTCATCTGTATTTATAAAATAATGATATAGACTCCTCTAATATTTATTAGATTAAGTTGATACTCGGTGGTGGCAAATTTTTGATAGCTGCATTTACTACAAATAAGCTCTGCCTTCCACTGTTTCAGGATTTCAAGGGAAAATTGCTTACCTGAACCATTCTTGAATTTCAAATTCACAAAATTGTGAGCAGATACAATGGTGTTTTAACTGCTACATTCAGGGATTTTGTGTTGTGATAGTCACTGGAACAAAATCCTGAAAGCAGCCGCAGAGCCGATGTATGTCTATAGCTTAGGATTTCTGCCTTAGTTTGAATTTTAGTTCTGTCATCTATACCTGTCTGAACTCAGCAAAATTTTTAAATTTTTTTATTTATTACAACTTCTTTACTTTGTATCCCAGATGAAACCCCTTCTTTATTCCCTCCCAATCCTGCCTTTCCACCTTCATCTCCCATGCCCCCCGTCCAGTGCACTGATAAGGGAGATCCTCCTCCCGTTCCCTCTGACCCTAGCTTATCAGGTCTCATCAGGACTGGCTGCATTGTCCTTCTCTGTGGCCTGGCAATGCTGCTCCCCACTCGGAGAGGTGGGATGGTCAAAATGCCAGCCACTGAGTTCATGTCAGAGACAGTCCCTGTCTCTGATAAACATACTAAAATCATACACCTAAAGAAGCTAAGCAAGAAGGAGGACCCTGAAGATGATCAATCTTCACTCAAAAAGACAAATGGGATGGACATTGGAAGAAGGAGAAAACAGGAAACAGGATAGGAGCCTACCACAGAGGGCCTCTGCAAGACTCTATCCAGCAATGTATCAAAGTAGATGCTGAGACTCATAACCAAACTTTGGGCAGAGTGCAGAGAATCCTATGAAAGAAGGGGGAGACAGTAAGACCTGGAGAGGGCAAGAACTCCACAAGGAGAGCAACAGAACCAAAATATTTCTTGCTAATGTCAAGATGGTACAAAAACCAAGCCAGCACACATGTCAAAATGACATATTTTTTTTTCAAAAATAATTTTAAGAGTCCCTGAGGTTGCGTGAAACATTTAGGTAGTGGCTCCCCCTTTAAAAGTTGGTGTGTAAAAGGTAGCCAAAAATAAATTATTTAGACCTTTAAGTTAACTGATAAGAAAAAATTTAAAGTGTTTGTGTGCATGTTTATGGCTATGCGGAGGTGTATGTGTATGAGTGAAGTCTGGAAGACAACATGGATGCCATTTTCAGGATGTGATTTACCTTGTTTGAGGTAGCGTCTGTTGTGGTTCTGAAGCTCACAATTACCCTAGACAAGGTGGCTATACGGCCCCAGGGACCCTCCCATCTCTGCCTCCTTGGAGATGGAATTACAAGCACATGCCACCGCTTGTAACATTTCTATATGGGGTTTGAGATTCAAAAGCAGGTCTGTCTGCATGTAGGGCAAGCCCTCACGAGGAAAGCTGTGCGTGCATACATGCTGTGTGCATGCTCAAGCATGCAGGTGTGCACAGCCATATGTGCATGTGAGCATGGGAGCAAGAATCTGATGTCGAGTGCCTTCTCTATGCTCGCCACTTTATGCAAATGCCTTAGTTTGTCTTATGTACTGATTGTTCATTGACTGTGAGAGACACGGCAGGTGTGTGGAGGGCAGAGGACAGTTTTCAGTGATGCGTCCTATTGTTCCATCTCCAGGGATCAAGCTCAGGTTATCAGGCGTGGTAGCCTGGCCCCTTACCAGTGGGCCATCTCACCTGCCTTCCATCTTATTTTTTTTTTAATTTTATTTTTTTTTCTTATCAGTTACATTTTATTAACTCTGTATCCCAGCCGTTTCCCACTCCTTCATTCCTTCCCAATCCCACCCTCTCTCCCTCATCTCCACCGTGCCCCTTTCCAAGTCCACTGATGGGGGGGACCTCCTCCTCATTCATCCGATGTTTTTGAAACAAGGTGACTCAGTGAACCTTGTGTTCACCAATTTAGAAAGACCAATTAGCCAGAAACCTCCCGGAATCCTCCAGTCCCTGCTCCTATGGCTGTAGCTTTATGGATGTGAACCACCACGTCTGCTTTTCAGGTAGGCACTGGGGTTCCAAACTAAGGTCCTTAACCTTGCACAGAAAACACTTTATTGCCAAATTATATTTTTCTGTCCCTTAGAAAAAGTTTTAAAATGAAGCAAACGGCTGTTTTCATTTCATGTATTCCTGAGTACGGCACTCATGGATCTATGAATTCTTTAATTCTACAAATATTGAGCTTGATTTTTCTAAATATTTTGTTAAATTGTAAATGTTGGCTATTTACTCAACATGATACCTAGAATGACATCCATGTTGTCTTCCAGACTTCATATATTTCTTCAAGCAGTTATCATTTGTTTATGACGAAAAAATTAAAAATTCTTTCCTCTAACTTTAAAAATAGCTTTATCTATTTCATCAATTAGGTATTTCTTATATTTGCTTCTTGGTTGCTGAAAGAGATAAAGCTACAACAGAGAAAGAAATGTAGGAATCTCTCTGACAGATGGATTCCATATCCTTTGGATGTACATCCGAGTAGTGAGATTGCTGGAATACAAAGTAGCTCAGTTTTTAAGCTTGTGGAGAGCCTCCGTCCCGTTTTCCACAACAGCTGCACTAACTTACATCACTACCAAGGAGATAGAACTTTCTTTTGAAGGATCTATTGCAAACTCACTGGCATGTATAAGAAATACCTTCTTTTAGAGAATAGTTCACAGTGGACTTAAAAGTAATATATTAGCAGCTAGTCTGGCAATAAGACACTCCCTCCTTTAAAAAAAGTACAGAACTATGCTAACAATACGGCCTTGGGTAAGTGACCTAAGCAATTTGAAACTACTTTAGTAGGTAAAACAATATTGAAATTGTAGGCCTGTTGCAAAGATTAAATACCAAACCTAATAAATCCCTCTACGATTATTGCAGTTTCCCATTTTAAAATTCCGGTTCCCCATTAAGAGGTGCAGAAATGTGTTTCCAGGGGCTAGGATGCAAAGCATTAGAGAGTGCTGGAAGTGCATGCCTTTATTAGCAGTAGATAACAGCCCTGAAGCTCTCTTTGTAGTTAGACAATACTTGATTGTAAAATGGTTTCCCAAGAGGGATATTGTCCTTTTGACCTGAAGCATCTTGCTCTTAAGTGGCTGCTTTGGGACAATTTCTTTGATACAGCAACACACTGTGTCATATCCCATGTAAGAACTGACTCAAGATTAACCTGAAGGATACTTGAATTTCGTCCTGGCTTCACTGCCGGTTATCCCCTTGCCTCCTGTCTTCCCACCTGCAAATCTAGCCTGGATTTTGCCCTAGCTTAACCCTCCCGGGTCAGTATTTAAATGAGCTCCCTTCCCTGATATAAAACCTTTGGATGCCTTTGTGATGTGTGAGAGAAAAGCCGCACTATTTAACAGGTCATCAAATGTCTTCTGCAGTCCGTTCCCTTAAAGAAAGTTTGTCCTCTAGCTGTCCTTGCTTTGCCATCACTTTTAAAAGCACACCTTTTTTTTATAACTCTTATCTTTAGTTATAGAAAATAAATACGTTCCCAGATTGACAAATTTTCAGTATCTTTATGTGTGGGTACAAATTTCCCAGCTTGTATGTTGCATTTAAATCATGCTTGTTTTTTAATTTTAATCTTGTTCTTTGACTATTTCATACACATGTAGAATGTGTTTGTATTAGATTCCTCTCCCTTACCCTTTTAAAATCTCCCTTCCATTCTTATGAACTCCCTCCTGAATCCCTAGCAGTGTCCCCAACTCCCAATTCATGATTTTCGGTTCTGTTTGGTGACCCATTGGTTTAATGAGGGCCATCCGTGTGTGTATTGGATTGGAGCTCTCCACTGGAGCTGGTGGTGTCACTGGCGGATAAAAAATTGACAGCAACAACTCCTCTTCCTGAGTCTATCCACAGCAAATACTTGAGCATTGAGGTGCCTCCCTCTCCCAAGCCCTTCCTTGATCCACACCTAACTGAGGATGGGCCTTTTCTTGTGCAGATGTGGTACAGATATCCACAGCTGCTGTGAGTGTCTGAGCTCAATGTTGGCCAGAAGACAGTATCTGGCAGTCCTTATCCCTATTCTGGCTTGTAGGTTCATTCTGCTTCTTGTCTCCTGAGCCTTACAGGAGATTGCAAAAATGTCTTGTTTAAACAAATTGACTTTTTATTTTTCAAAGCTCATTCTATTATCTTTTTCCTGATCATCTCAGCCTATGCAGTCCCAACCTAATTTTAAAACCTTTTCTTGTTTTAACACAGGTTTCTATATAACGCATCATTACATTAACTGGATTGTAACCAATGCACACAAATAAGTGTAAAACAGAATATGATTCTTACCACAAGTATAGTTTAAATGCTAGGTGTTTTAGTCACATTTCTTTTGACGCAATAAACATTACAGCCAAGGTAGCTTATCGAAGATATTTGGGCTTACAGTTCCAGAAGACTAGAGTTCATGAAGGAGTGGAGGCAGCAAGCTGACGGCTCATGCTTCAAACTATAACACAAGCAGAGGGCTTGAACTAGCAAGGGCACAAGTCTTTAAACTCTCAAAGCCTGCCCCCGGTAACATACTTTTTCCAGCAAGGAGACACCTTGCAAACTTGCCAAACAAAGCCACCAACTGTGGACCAAGTCTTCAAATGTCTGAGACTGGAGACATTCAAACAAGAAAAGAAAAAAACCTCTTTAGGTCCCTGTCTTTGGAACAGATTTTATGGTGGTTAATGTTAAAAAGTGTCCTTAAAATATTTAGAATTTCTAAAGAGTTAAGAGAGATTACTAAGAGCTAGTTTTGTTGGAGAGATTACTGTGAGAAGCAAATGAAACTTTGGATGGCATAGGGTGTTCAGAGGAGATATTCAGTTTGAAGAAAGAGTGAAATAAAAATAAAATATTTTAGGGTACTTTGGTAGATTGGATCCTGATTGTAGAGGATGTTGTAAATGCCAAGCTAAGATATTTGAGGTTTAATTAGATTTTAAAAGTATTATGCTTGCTCAGAGTTACAGATAACATGCAGGAAATGTCGCAGAAGAGAGGGGAGCAGGAAGGACTTCATTATGAGACAACTGGGGTCACTGGAGGAATTTAGTGAGGGCTTGTTTCATAATCGTTCTGGCAGGAGTGAAAATTTTCTCAAGAGCTATTCTAGACTGCCCTTTGGATACCAGATGATGAACCCCAAGAAATTGGAATTTTCCTAGAAATTTCATTCAGGCTTAAGGAAAAGACCAAGGCCTGATGCCAGTCAGAAGGGAGATTGTCACTCACAAAGATCAGCTCTGTCTGACTACTTCTAGGAGAACCTAGAGCTCAGACAATGATAATTGATTGGCCTACACCTCAACCAAGATGGCTTAGCGATGCATACATTTTGCCTTTTATTACATTTTGCCTATCATAACATTTAGGACCCTGAAATGTAAACTTGAGAGATCACTGGGTGTCTTTGATGATGAAGCAATTACAAAAAACAGAGTGATGGATGAAAAGGTGAACTCAGCAGGGCTAGTGTGTGCTTGTCATGACATGGTTCTTGGGTCAGATTGCTTGGGTTACTCTTTTTTTCCCTGTTCTATAATTTTTAAAAAATAATTTATTCAGTTTATATCCCAATTGTAGCCCCTTCCCTTGTCTCCTCCCAGCTTCACCCTTCCTCCCTCTTTCAACCCCCCCATCCTAGCTCACAGAAAGAGGGAGCCATCTTCTCCTACCATCTGACTCTAGCCTTTCATGTCTTACCAGGGCTGCCTGGATTCTTTTGCTCTGTGGTCTGGCAATGGCTCCCCTCCATGGAGAAGTGATCAAAGAGCAGGAAACAGAGTCCATGTCAGAGACTTCTCCTACTCCCCTTAGTAAGGGACCCACATGGAGACTGAGCTGTCTATTGCCTGAACATGGTCTAGATCCTCTCCATGCATGATCCTTGATTGGTGCATCAGCCTCTGCAGGCACCTCCTCCCAACTTCAGGGCCCAGATTTGTTAGCTGTATTAGACTCCTTGTGGAGCCTCTGTCCCCTCTGGGTCCTTCTGTCCCCCAACTCTTACCTAAGACTACCTACACCTGCCCAAAGTTTGGCTGTGTGTCTTAGCATCTGCTTCAAGCTTCTGCTGGGTGGAGTCTATCAGAGGGCATCTATGATAGGCTCCACTCCTGGGCATATACCCAAAAGACACTCCACCATATAACAAGGACATTTGCTCAGCTATATTCATAGCAGCTTTATTGTAATATCCAGACTCTGGAAACAACATAAATGTCCCTCAAATGAATAATAGATAAAGAAATTGTGGTACATTTTCACAATGGAATACGACTCAGCTATTAAAACAAGGAAATCATGAAATTTGCAAGCAAATGGTTGGAACTAGAAAAGATCATCCTGAGTGAGGTAACCCAGAACCAGAAAGACACACATGGCATATACTCACTTATATGCAGATATTAGCCATATAATACAGGATAACCATACTACAACCCACTGACCTAAAGAAGCTAAATAACAAGAAGGAACCTAGGAAGGATGCTTAGTTCTCGTTCAGAAGGGCAAGTAGAATAGACACCGGAAGCAGTTGAAGAGAGGGAACAGGGCCGGAGCTTGGGTTACTCTTGACCACTACTGTCACTGCTGTCTTACTCCAGAATCCACTTGGGTCTTGGTGCTTGGAATTTCATCTGAGAGGATTCAAATGACTTGTACAGACTGTAATGTGGAAGACAGGCAGCAAATTTTGCTTGTTTAGGGAAAAGCACAGTCTCAAGTGGCGAGAGTAGAAAGGGTCAAAAGGATTATTGTTCTGATTTACATATTAGGCGAGCTTTATATTACTTTTAGAGTCTCTGGAACAGAGAGCTTCTGAACTGGAAGTTGGACAATTTCCAGTCCACGTGACTGACAGATGCATTTGAATTGACTCTTCAAAGAGTAGCAATAATATGTGGCTTGTCCTTTGCCAAAACGTCTCCTGCTAGACGGAGCTTTCATGAGGTTTAGAGCTCCTACAACCTGGTTTGGAGAGTTAACAATTAATAATTTCCAGGAAGTTCCTCCCCAGGCCACGTATATGACTCAGGTCACATTCCTCTAACCAGCGATTTGTGTTCCAGTGTTCCAGTTCTCAGTTTTATGAGCTGATGATTATGATGGAGGGCTATAACTGAAATATCTTCAGATCCTGAAAATCTCTAAACACCTATCCAAGATCAGCAGGCCGACAAGCCTTGACTGGCTTCTTTAACTCTGGGCCTTAATTTTCCCATTAATTAAATGGGTTCACAACATGTGAATCAAATGTGCAGAGGAAGAGAAAAGAACCTTTTTCTTGCTATGGCAAGGTTAACAAATGACACATACTTTTATAAAAAAAAAACATAGGTTAACAAGAGAAGGTACATCGAAGAACACAGCACCTTAAAAATTAAAGGCCCAGCCACCCAAACAAAACTGTAAAACTGTATTGCTATAAGACTTTGTAGAAGTGTGGTAGGAACGCAGGAAAGTGCGATCTGATGGTATTAAGTTGGGGAAAATGCACAGCATATTTAGATTTTTCTTGGTCTCCTAGCAGAGGCAGGACAACTTTGAAATAAATGGTTTATGACCTATTTGGGGGAAGGAAGGTTGGAGAATTCTTTTATGAGAATGCTTCAGGGGGAAAAGGCAGAGAGCATCAGAGTGACCTTGTTTCTGTGGTTTCAAGGTTTCCTTCAGCTGGAAATATCTAGATGAGGAGGTTCCGCGTTTTCGGGATCCTGTTCCGAGCACCGACTGAGCTTGCGCGACAGTACCCAGTGCTAGGAACTCATTTGCTGTCACTGCTGTGGGGGAGAAAAAGGAAGGCAAAGAAGCTCGGGAGTGAGAGCTTGCTTTCAGAAACTGCAGGGCATGACGGGAAAGGAGAAGAGAGCTATAGGGCTTGGGATGTAGCTCAGTGATGAAGCACTTGACTTATAAGGTTGATGTTTCAGCACCGCACCACACACACACACACACACACACACACACACACACACACACGCACACACACCCCTCCGTGCACACTCCCAGACTACATCTTCTTACACTCATACATGCACACCCACCATACACACACACAAACACTCACCCCAACCCGTGGTCCCACACCTGCCTTCTCCTATCAACCACACACACACACACACACACACACACACACACACACACACACACGCACGCACACACGCACACCCCACAGTCTTGTGTAAGTTCAGGATGTCATAGAGTCTTGCTTATCATATTAGCCACATAGTAATATACCTATCAACCACACACACACACACACACACACACACACACACACACACGCATGCACACACACCACAGTCTTGTGTAAGTTCAGGATGTCATAGAGTCTTGCTTATCATATTAGCCACAGAGTAAATGTATGACTTAATTATGCCTAAATATTTTTGATTCAAATTATTTTTTTATAACTAAAAACAATACTTCTCCTTCAATAGACACTGAAATTGCTAAAAGCACCTGAAGTTTTCCAGAAGGAAGGAATTGCCCAACCTTCATCAGGTGTTTTCTGTTGGTGAAGTCTGATGTGCGTTCCATTATGCTGTCTTTTAACAATTGCGTCAGATAGGCATTTATGATTACAAAATCACAGTTCAGATATGATTCAGACATTCTTACTTTTCTTTCTGGAATTAGGATCCAACAAAAATGATAAAAGAGTATTTAAAATATTGGAAATAAAAAGAATACCAGGTACTGCAGTGAATATTTCAGAAAGTTTCTGGGTTCAAAGTGCACAGAGGTTTATGTTCACACTGTGCTACAGTCTAGCAGGGTACAGTGGTACTTGCTCTAAACATCAACATATATACCTTAATTTAAAAAGACTTTGAGTTAGAAGACAGCATTTCCCAGTACTCCATATCCTGTTAGTTTTATACCCTTTCTGTCACCTCCTCCTCCACGTTCTCTGAGCCTTTCACGGTGGCGGGATTGATATGGATGTCCTATTAAGTCCAAGCTCCCAGTCTCTTATTCTCAGGACTTTGATCAGTTCTGTATCTCTTGGCCGATTGTCGGCTATTTTTGTAAAAGGAGCTTTTCCGGACAGGGATTATCTCAATCACGAACTCAGACCATCTGTTTGCCTGCCCAAGGTGACACACAACATTCTGGTGTATACAGGATAGACAACCTCCATGCCCCACCCCTTAGGATACTGAGAGTTGCTTGGGGTGGAAGAACCATTACTCTTTGAGGAAGTGGCCACTGATGTGTTCCCCATGCTCTTCTGGATGACTCTACACCCATGCAGGTATAGTCACACTAACTGGCTTTAGTGAGTTAAAGCCAAACCAAACCAAAACAGTAAACAAAACAATCAAACAAGCAAGCGAACAAAAACAGCAAACAATAAGCATAAAGTTGGGAGGAAGTGTATTGGGAAGGAATAGGGTGAGTAAGAGGGGAAACAGAGGTTATATAGGATCACATTTCATTATATATATATATATTTAGATGCTCTGCAATCACTCTGCCATTGAGCTATGTCTCCAGCCTATCTAACTCTTTGAAAGAAATGATGTCGATTTCTATTAACACATTAAGAAAATAGATCCAAAAATGTACTGAGCAAAGATTGCAAGGGATGGGACAATTTATTTGCATAATTGTTTTGGTGAAAAAGAATTGAGAGATACTTGTACTAGTTATAAGAATTACTTCTTTGAAAAAATGAATAAGAAACTGGGCTTTGTCTGGAGATGGAAAAGGAGATTTTTAGTAATATAGCTTTCAGTCATGTTTATCTTTCATACATGTTATTCCTCTTCTTTTTCCTAGTTTCAATGTCACAAGAGTAGACGTAAACATGTGAAAGAAGTCTTCCCATAATGCTGGTGAGATCAGAGATTTTGTTGGCTAGAATCTTCTTCTAAGAATGGAGGTATGGCTCAGCTGAAAGCATTTGTTGGTCCTGAAGAGAACTCAGTTTGGCTCCCAGCACTCATGTTGGGTTGCTCACAACTGCCTGTAAGTTCAGCTTTAGGGGATCTGATGCTCTCTCTGGATTTCATGGGCACGCCCACCTCTCTCTATGTCTGTCTCTTTCTCTCTCATACACAATCACATAAATAAAAATAAATCTTAAGCAGAGAATATTCCTACGGAGTCATTCTCTCAAGGATCATCTGATACTTGCTGGGGAAGGGTACCTCATAGTTTTAAAAAAGCATGCTCCAAGGCTTCATGATGACTTTGTTCTTAGTTGTGGAAGAGTATGTGATCATACTGTAGACAGCTTCAGTAGGTTAATGAGAAAGAACTTTGCAATTAGAAAGAACTGTGCGTATTATTTTGATGAATGCTGAGGACAAAAAAAATCGTGTTATTTATTTTAGGATAAAATACAAAGCCTAGGAAAATTTGACATTGTATTAAAATTCGACATTGTTTAACCTCTCTCAGGGTTAAACCCCTGATATAGGGAATGCCTTTATGTATTATGTCCAGCCAACATCAGTGGCGTTAGCATCAGTGGAGTTAGCATCAATGGAGTTAGCAAGCTTCTTGGGAAAATAACATCTGGACTGTCTCACCCTGTTCACTTGTTTCCTAGCTCTCATTTAAAGGTTAGTCAGCAACAGTGAGGACTTCCTGTTCACACAGTGGAAGGGACTTGCATTTAAATACATTTTCAAGATACTATGCTAATCATCCCTGAAGAGAAGTTACTTCAAGAATGCAAAATATATGAAGTGTTTTGGTAAAAGGCAAGAGTCTATTCACAGGCAGCAGAGAAGTCTTTGTACCTCATTTCCTTTCACCAGTGTTCCTGTAGGGTAGTGAGCCACTCACACTCCGTGACATCACTGGCATTTGAACAACTTCCCTCCCTTAACAGGGAATTCTGAAATTGTCTGGATTCACTTTTGGTTTGGATGCTGGTCATTGCTAAGGTAGACAAAATCGCGTCTGCTCCTCAACTGCCAGGTTTTTCAAATCTGTCAAGATATTTTTCTTGCACGGTCAGGTAATTCTGAGCAAGCTGCATAGTCCAAGGAGGCTGTGCATGTGACGGTTTAAAAAAGTACATCTCTTAGAATATCAAGCACGTTTGCTGAACATATAATGTAAGCTGCTTTCAATAGACCCCCGGGAAAAGGACTTTCAAGTTCTTTATAGTTCTAAACATCTGGAAAGACTTGGATAATGCAAGATAGACAAAGAATAATGTCCTTTCTGTAAACAGTCGTAACTGTTGGGTAATTCTGCCATCCTCTTGTGCCCTCATCTTTAATTTTATTTATGGCACTACCATTCATCTGGCGGGACAGCTTGCAAAGCCCTTGTCTTCTTCCTTTTACCTCTGGTAATTATAAATTTTGCAAACTTTACTTTTAGGATATATCTTAAAATCATTTCTCTCTTTTCTGGAACTGGGTGGCACACCACATCTTTTCATGTAGTGACGACAGGCCTCTTTATGCAGAAGATTCTTTGGCTTATACACTTTGTGATTCACGTGGGTCACTAGTCACCACAGAAATCATGTAAGATACGTCCTGTCACAACCACTCAAGGAATTTATGACAAAGTGACCCAGTAGCTTGTTCAAAGTTATATTGGCACAACGGCAAATCAGAGCTCATGTTGGTTGATTTCCAAACTTACTAGTGCATCATTGATCCTCATCTTTTTATATTCATCATCTATTGCCATATGATATATGATACAATGTGTGTGTGTGTGTGTGTGTGTGTGTGTTTGTGATTTGCCTCTGTGGGCTCTAAATTCTTTTGGTATACATTCCATGTACAATTATTTACATTTTCTCACTGTTCTATATTAAAAAAAAAAAAAGTAGCCTGAAATATTTGGTAGTAGTTTATAATCAGTTGGAAGTCTTTGCTATTCAGCTCCTAAGATAAAGCCAAAGCTTATTACCTTCGTTCAGAATCTCTTTCATAAGAATTAAGATATGTGGATAGAATTGTAAGCCATTTTATTCTCTGAAAACATAAAAAGAATCTGTGAACACAAGGTATTCATCTCTTCAAACATATGAAATTCAAATACAATTGCCTTGGCATTAAGCATTTCAATTTGTATGCAAGATGTCAGAGTTATATAATTTTTCTGTCAGAGATGGCTGGATGTGCTCACTGGCTTTTCAGATTTCCTCATGTATAAGCAGATGTACTTGTAAGGACAAATGTACCCTCTGGTATACGGAAAACTTTATTAGCTCTTTGTAAGAGGAAAAAAAGTCTTTTCCAGAGTTGGGGCATTTATAAGAGAGCGAATGTCATATTAGCCGAATGTAGGACTACTTGCAAGACATTTGTTTGTCATCTTCATAGCTTTTCTCCCTTATGATCCTCAATTTGCATTCCCAGGATTTATGTGCTGGTGTTGGGGCCATGGGTAAGAATTAGAATTTTATGCTAGGATCATGTCGAACACATAATCACATTTTAAGTATTGTCTTGTAAAAACTTTTCCTTACCTTTTTGTTCTAGTAACATCATTCTGACAATAGCTATTAAAATTGAAGAGTGACAGCTTTAGAGGTCTAAGGTCTGGGTTGGCTTTTGGAACTTCACTCATTGGCATGATCTAGAGAAATCTGTATCTTTAGGTGTCATTCATTTTGCCTGAAGAATTACAAAGAATAAACAGACTAAGGGGCTGGGGAGATGGCTCAGAGGTTAAGAGCACTCACTGCTCTTACAGAGGATTTGGGTTTGGTTTCTAGCATTAGCATTCACATACGACAGCTCACAAATGCTTGTAAGTCTAGCTCTAAAGGCTCTGATGCCTCTGGCAACCATGAGCCTCTGTGCTCACACACACACACACACACACACACACACACACACACACACACACACACA